>NW_028270188.1:52060345-52157845 GCF_037043375.1 Chiloscyllium plagiosum
TGTATACTAATGTTAAATTGGGGTATCCTGGAGATGCTCCTCTCTTGAACTTAGCTAGCCTCTCTGGTGCCTTCAATTGCATAGCCTGCGCTTTGTTACAGAGATTTTCTTTACATTTTCCCATATATCTTCTCACGTTTCCAATGGGATATCCTCTCCTAAATCCCGATTCCAAGTCCTACACAGTCTCTCCATGTTTCCTAAGGTACATCTTTTCTGTAAATGATAGAAATATTAACTGAAAGAGCACCCATACAACAGAGCACTCTTTTCTCCACGTCTGACTTGTAAGGCTGAGCCAGAGGCGTGGTCTTCCTCTGTGTATAATCCCCTATCTGAAAGTATCAGAAAAAGGTCCCTATTAGGCAATCCATATTTCTGACTTAGCTGGCTAAACATCAAGACCTCTCCTCTTGAATAAATCTCCAAAGTAAGAAATTCCCTTGTTCTCCCATAGCATAAAGCCGGAGTCCATTGCCCCAGGTTTAAATTCTTGGGCTCCCGCCAAGGGGGTAAACGGTAAGGTCTTAAGCCAATTGCCCTCATCTTGCCTCATAGTCCTCCAGGCTTTACCGCATTTAAAATGATTGGGCTCTTACACTGCTTGGTCACGGATTACATCTTATCCAGAATTAATAGATTAACTAGGGGACATCTCGACTGTGAGGCTTCATCGTCAAGCCAAATCGACCCAGAATCCCCTCGTGCCCAGTCACTCACATATGCTAACAGGGCGCTTATTTGATATCTCTTCCAAGTCTGGAAGGTCCACCCGCCCTCACCCTACAGGAGCTGTAATTTGGTAAATTTAATTAAGGGGTTCCTGCGACACCTAGCCAACCATTGAGCCTCCGGAACACTCGTCTGGGTAACAACAGCGGGAGCATTCTCGTGGGGTACAACATGCGAGGAAGAACATTCATTTTCATCAGGGCCTAACCAGGATAACAGTAATCCCTCCCACCGCTGTTTTATCCTCTCCAGTAATGGTACATAGTTAGCTTTATACAGCTGGTGGAAGGAAGGGGTAATAAAAATTCCCAAATATATATAGAAAAAACCTCCCAACCACCATCTAAACGGGAACTGCATTCCATCCTTCAGATCAGGCACCTCCACTAATCCCCCCCCCCACGGTTTCTGATTTTATGAAGTTGATCCCGTAGCCCGAAAAACTCTCAAATAAATAAATTGCTTGAATCAATCAAGGAACGGATTCCTCCGGATCAGCTAAGAACAAAAGGACATCATCAGTGTATAGGGTGATCTCATGCTGCCCCATTCCCACCCCTGGCCCCACTATTCCAGGATGCTTCCTGACAGCCTCAGCTAACTGCTCAGTTGCCAAGGTAAATAACAGCAGTGAGAGAGGACACCCCCTCTCCCAATACTAAAGTTATCCGACTTAATGCAGTTTGTAATGACGGCCACCTCAGGATCACTGTACAACACTTTGACCCATCTGGCAAAGGCTCCCCCTAGACCAAAGCGCTCTCGGACCCCGAACAGGTGCGGCCATTCTATCCGGTCAAACGCCTTTTCTGCATCTAGATGGACCACCAAACCCAGGATCAATCTTTGCTGGCATACCCGCACTATGCCCAGTACCTTTCTGATATTGTTGGAGGAGCTACGGCCCTTGATAAAACCGGTCTGGTGTTTTATAACATCGGGCAATATCGTTTCCAACCTCAGGGCCTGCATCTTTGACAGAATTTTAAAGTCTACATTTGACAACGATACTGGTCTGTATGAAGCACGTTCTTCGGAGTCTTTCCCCTTCTTTAGAATGAGGGAAATATTAGCCTCCCTAAGATTGGGCGGGAGACAATCCTGTGTATATGAATAGCAATACAACCCCAAAAGTGGATCCACTAACACATTCATGAATTCCTCACAAAACTGATTCGGGAATCCGTCTGGCCCCGGTGCTTTGCCACCCTGGAGATGTTTTATGGCTTCCTGCACCTCCTGTATTGTCATGGGTGTATTCAACAGCAGACTGTTCCGTGTTTATACTGGGGAGGTCCAGGTTCTCAAAAAAAGGACTGCATTTTCACTGCACCATCTTCATCGCCCTCCGACCGGGTATAACTCTGTGAAGTATTCCCCAAATCTAATATTGATCTTCTTCCAACTCACTGGTAACTGTGCCAGCCTTCTCTCTAACAGACATAATAGACTGGGAAGCACCTTTTCTTTCTAGCCAGATACCTACCTGGCTTATCTCCAAATCCAAACAAACTTTTTTTTGCCACCGGTGTGCGCAATGAGTCGAGACCAGCCCGGAGAGCCGTGACCCACTGCAGCTTGACCAATGAAGGCCTATCATAATATATTTTCTCAGCTACCTTCAGTCGGGTCTCCAACCTCTGTTGCTGCTCCTCCCTCTGACTCCTTCTGGCCGTTGAATACGAAATAATCAAGCCTCAGAAATATGCCTTAGTGGCCTCCCAAAGCATTGCTGGCCGTACCCGAGTTAATATCCTAGCGGGCCCTGAACTCTCTTGTAATATACTCAACAAATTTGCTATCTCTTAACAGGAATGGGTCCATGCTGTACATCTATTCCACGCCCCCTTGATTTTAACATCTAAACACACTGGCGCACAGTCCAAGGTAGTTATATTCCCAATTTTGCAAGCCAATATTCTGTCTGAACAAACCGACGGCATAAGGAACATGTCAATTCACGTGTGGCACTTGTGTGGGTTGGAATAAAAAGTGAAGTTTCTTCCATTAGGATAGATGTGCCTCCACACATCCACTAATCCCAACTCCTCACACAAATCCATCAACTGTCTAGATTGCATGGGCGTACCTGCCTGGCCCCTTGGCATCCATTCGGTGATTAAAATCCCCTCCTATGATCGTGCTGTGCACCCCAAGATTCATTAATTCAGCAACTGCATCATTTAGAAATTTAAGAGGGAGCACTGGGGGACAATAAACATTCAGGACACCATACTCTTTCCCCATGTATTAGAGCTTTAAGATTGATGAACTGTCCATGTTCGTCCTTAATTTGCTCAGTTACCTGGAGACCGAAGCTCCTTCTTACCAGTATAGTCACTCCTCTACTCTTAGAGCTGAAGGAGGAGAAGAATAACCTGTCATAACACCCCTGCTGCAGTTTCTGATGTTCCTTATCAGTTAAATGCTGTCTCTTGCAGGAGGGTAATGTCCACCCTTTCCTTCCTGAGGCTTGACAATACCTTCTTTCCTTTAATGGGGGAAATGGCTCCCTTTTACATTCCAGGTGCACCACCTGAACGAATCACTTGCTATGGTCATCCAGGGCAGCGCGAGGTTTCCCAAGAGGGGACGCCTAAGTGAGGTGCAGCGAGCGACAAAGACATTAACTCTATCAAGTCTAAGAACTAATACAACTAAAAAAAACTAACCACTACTGTTAACTTAAACACCCAAATAATCCCCAACTCACGAGAGATCGCCCCCCCCTTGCCCACAGGGGGCAATCCTCCTAATTCTTGCTACCATCCCGGCTCCTTCCAGCTGAGGCCACACCCTAGTCCCAGGCAATGCACAGATTTAAAAAGAAACATGTTATTTACATTCTGAGAGTCGACAATGGACACCTATCCCTGTCCCCCCCCACCTTTTCTCCGGACATCTTAACCACAGGTATAGCCGCCCCTCCAATCCAGAACAAAAAGGACAGCAGCAAAAAGAAAAACCCAGACAATAACCAACTGACCAAAACGATAAATAAATAGGGTTTTACAGCAAGGCTGTACAAAGTTTCTATGACTGTATAAAAGTGATAACCACAAAAAGGGGAGAGAGAGAGGAGAAAAAAAAAGGGAGCAGGAAAACTGTACCATTGTCCATAACGGTGCCCCTTCTCCCCTCCTCCCACACTCCCAACCAGAGTCCTTTATTTCAAAGAGTTCACAAAATCCTTTGCCTTTTCTGCTGAATCAAAATTATATACCGTCCCTCCGTCAGCGATACGCAACACTGTTCGGTACCTCAAAGAATACTGAACGTTCAGATCCCTTAATTTTCTCTCAACTTCATCAAACGCCTTTCGCTTCTTAACTATGGCTCCTGAGAAACCTTGAAGAGACATTATTCATGAGCCTTTGTACGTTAAAGCCTGTGGATCTCTTCCCAGTCTTCCCGCTGTTTCAATTACTAACTGTTTCACTTTATAATACTGGAATCACCATTAGGAGCGGGCGGGGGTGCGGATTTGGCACAGACCTCCACATTGCGGTCTGGTGGGCCCGCTTCACACTCACCAGGCCCGACTCCAACTCCAGCCCCAGGAACATTGGGAGCCAATTCCCCAGGAAACCAACGAGGCCCTCGCCTTCCTCGCGCTCTAGGACACCCACGAGCCGGAAGTCATTTCTTCTACTTTTTGTTTTCCAGGTCATCCACTTGGTCCTGGACCTTGTCTTCCAGCGTTCAGATCCTTCCTCCCAAGACCTCCACCACGGTCTCCGATGCCACGCTCCTCTGCCTCTACTCTTTGGTCCACTGCTTGAATCTCCTGCTCCTGGGTATTTTTTTCTTTCCAGCATGGCAGATATCGGCTCCATCGCTGCTTCAATCTTTTCTCGGAGCTTGGCAAACCCCAAGAGTAAAAGTCGCTGCCCCATTAAATCCAAAGGGGCCGCCCCGGGAGTTTGGGCAATGGTTATGGGGCACCCCCAACACAGTAGGGGAGTGCACCCCTTTTTCTTTATTGAACTGAATTGAATTTATTGCCATGTATTCACCTTCATCCTGATCTTACAGCTGTCAATTTTAGCAGCTCCAGGGTGCTCAGTAACTTTATATTATTGATTTTGCTCCAAGGAGAGTTAACAAGAAGGGGGTGAAGGCCCATCTTGCCAGGGGGTATGACACTGAGCCCAGCACAGCAAAGCACTCAGGCCGCCGCCATCTTGGATCTACCCATTCATTGAATTTGAAACCACCTCGTGCAGCCGTGGCCAGGATGTGAGCGCGGATCCCCGGGAGCATTAGCTTGGGCCTCTGGATTACTAGCTTGACATTATCAATACGTCCCCCTTTAACGGGCCAGGGACCTGACAGTTAGCCAGAATATTGGCAGAGAGTGCAAAGTACGTTCGCAACCCAGAAGAGGAACGCCAGCTGCCCCAACAAATGTTCAGGAAGGAAGCAGCCACCCACTTGCAGTAGTGTCGCCACACCCTTTCGGAATCTAGTGCCAGCCTAACACTAGTTACGTGTAACAGCGAGGGGAGGGGGGGTGAGGAAGCAAGAGAGGAAGCTGCTGCTCAGTATCGCATATTCCTGACAAAAGCCAATAGCCCAGTCCAGTCAGTAACAGTGTCTAGTGACCAAACAATACAAAGAAAACCAATCTAGCTCTCAGCTTGCTCAGCTAACAATGATGCTAGTCATCTTCGAGCCAACACAGGGGACAGACTGTACTATACTCAGACTGGCACAAGACTGGTACACACATCATATCTCTTATAGCTACTGGGTTTATCAGCAATCCGTCGTACTCAGTTGCTGGTGGGTGGTTGTCTCCTCACCGATGTTTCATCCACTGTAGGCCTGAAGGCTGCAATAGCGAGACCTGATGCTACCAGGTATAAAGGGACAAAGAGGCATTCAGCCAAACCTTGCACAGGGATGTCTCTGACGGACAAGATCAGGCTACTGTGGTGTGCCTGGACAGGATACCAAGTGAGGTCGAAATATCTCAGAGAAATGGTGCGAGCTAAAGGCTTAAGGTTCCACACACTCCAGCACTTCATCTGAACAGCCACACTGACCATTTCCCTTCTGACAGGTTCAAGCCCTGAGTGACATGGTCTAGGCTACCACTGCACCAGAAGAGAACCAGATTAGCTTTCCTGTCCGCCTGCTGTGGTGGCTCGTACAGGCACGCAAAGATCCCACATCACTGCACGGCGAAAATCATCACACCACGCATCTCGTCTCCAACGCTTCCTTGGCTGTTAATGGGCCACAGCAAACAAAACAAAAAATCACTGAAATACTTCCTTGAGAGATGGACCCTGTTCTGAAAAATCAATGTTCTCTAAATGCAAGGATTGCTGGTTAATTGTTGATTTGCCGGACAGCGAAGGAGGTTACCCCAGAGTACAACGGGACTTTGGACCAGATGGACCAATGGGCTGAGGGGTGGCAAATGGAGTTTAATTTAGATAAACGTGAGGTGCTGCATTTTGCAAAGGCAAATCAGGGCAGAACTTATACACTTCATGATAAAGGTCCTGGGGAGTGCTGTCCTTGGGATACAGGCTCATAGCTCCTTGAAAGTGGAGTCACAGGCAGACAGGAGAGTGAAGATGGCATTTGGTATGCTTTCCTTTATTGGTCAATGCATTGGGTATAGGGGTTGGGAGGTCACGTTGCGGCTGTACAGTACATTGGTTAGGCCACTTTTGGAATACTGTCTGCAATTCTGGTCTCCCTCCTAGCAAAAGGATGCTGTGAAATTTAAAAGGGTTCAGAAAAGATTTGCAAGGATGTTGCCAGAGTTGTAGGATTTGAGCTATAGGGAGAGGTTGAAGAGGCTAGAGCTGTTTTCCCTAGTGTCAGAGGCTGAGGGAGTGACTTTATAGAGGTTTATAAAATCATGAAGGGGCACGGATGGATAAATAGACAAAGTCTCTTCCCTGGGACATAAATTTAGGGTGAGAGGGGAAAGGGACAAACTTTTCACAGAAAGAGTGGTACGTCTATGAAATGGGATGCCGGAGGAAGTGGCATAGGCTGGTACAATTGCAACATTTAAAAGGCATCTGGATGGGTATATGAATAGGAAGGGTTTGGAGGGATATGGGTCGGGTGCTGGCAGGTGGGACTAGATTGTGTTGGGATATCTGGTCGGCATGGATGGGTTGGACTGAAGGATCTGTTTTTGTGCTGTACATCTCTATGACTCTATGAGGTCACGGGACAGACTGGAATGTGGAACTCAAACAGTAGCACGCAGCACTTTTATTGAGGAGGGCTTGCAGTCCAACGTTTACTCCTAATTCAATATGTACGTTCAAAAGCAGCAGCACTCCACTTCTGCTTCTCCCCACCAGCTCCATTCTCACTTCCTCTTGGGCCCTACCCGCGTGTACCCTTGCGGGGCGGTCACCGCTCTAATGGGGTGGGCCAGTTGCTTTGGGGTGTGGGGGTTTGGCAAAGATCCTGAAAAACCACATTGGATTCGTGACCCGTGGCCAAACGAGTCGCAGCCACGAGGGCTTTGAACTCAACCTACCGTAAGAGACAGAACCTCTACCAAAGCTGCACTTCCCTTGGTATATTAGCCGAGACGAGGTGTCCAGGGCCAACCGTGATAAGCATTTCTTTTTCAGAAAGTACCTATTGGGACATCCTGAGGCTGGTAGCGACATTGTTGTGTAACTGCATGGTCTTTACTTAAACCAAGTGAAAGTCTGTCCTCTGCCTTCCTTTCCAGGCACACCACTGCTGGCCACCCCATTCAGTCTTTTGATGATTAAACTGCACAGTGCTCTCAAAGCTCAGCTCTGAGTCACATACCATCGGTGTCACCACTTCCTTCCTCTTCACCCAGGCTCCATTTACTTTTGTGCGCATACCCTAACGGCCCCCTGCCTCATCATGAGTTCACTAAAAGGAAGGAGTCTGAAAGAGGAAGGAAGCACAGCCTCTTGTCACAGAGGCAAAGTGGCTCGCAACTCCAGTTCCATTTGTAAACCTCCTGCTGGGTCTGGCTCAACCCTCTGAACGTTTGTACAAATACAGGAGCATTATCAGATCAAATTCCAACACTGAGCCATGGTAGGCCAAGTCACCTAAAACGTGCTGGAGGAAACTCAGCAGGTCCAGCAGCATCTGTAGAGAGAGATACACATTTAATGTTTCGAGTCCAGTGACCCTTCAGTCACAACATCAAAACCCTACTTTGCTGCTGCCTTTGTAAATCACCCCAATATCCCTGAACATGTTTGACAAAGGATCAAAACGGGTGATTAAATCAGCACTGCCCCACCGCTACCACCACTCCTCCACCCCCGTCCTTATCTTCAATTCATATACAAGATCTTCAACAGCCACTCCCACAGGCTTCTTCAGCATTGCTGCCCGTTTCACATAAGAAGCAGGCCATTCAGCCCCTCTGATCTATTCGGCCATTCAATAAGATCATGGCTGATCCGCATGTGACCTAAACACCACTTCCTCCACCTACCCTTCAACACTCTCCAGCTCCCTTGTTAGTTAAGGACCCTTATGGCTATTGCAGTCAGGAGGCCTGGGTCCAGGGCCTACCTGCTCCAAAGGTGTCTCATAATCCTTGCATCCTCACAGTGTATGTGTTCGTGCGTCTCTCTCTCTCTCTGTTCCTCTCTTTCCATTCATTGCTGCCCCTTTTGTTTGTATTTTTATGAAATTTCCTCTCTCCGTTCATGCACTGATCTGTCACTTGCCAGTTTGCGATAGAAAATATTGCCTCTGAAAAGGTTAATTGGGAAAAATTTCTCTAACAGTGCCTTAAGAATAGAAGGAAGCTTACAGTCTAAAATGTTGAGAGAGTTCAAAGACGATGACGGTCCTGAGTGAGCTACTGCATGAATCAAAGAAACATCAACATACAGGTACAGCAAGCAACTAGGAAAAGTAATAGAACATCACAATTCATTGCAAAACTAGAAAGGTTCTGCTTCAATTATACAGGACACTGTACAACTACGTTTCTGCAGTCCTAGTCACTTTACTAAAGGAAGAAGATAGATGTGTTCTAAGCAGTTCAGAGAAACTTCACTGGACTAATACCTGGAAGGGGAAGATTGCCTTGTGAGGAAAGGATAAATTCTCCAGGCCTGCATCCACTGGACTTGCTTAGAGTGAGAGGAGGTTTGATTAAAACTGATGATTCACTTTGGGAAGAATAACAAAAAGATGGGGTACTGGGCTAATGGTCGGATACTTGGTAGTGTGGATGAGCAGAGGGATCTTGGTGTCCATGTACACAGATCTCTGAAAGTTGCCACCCAGGTAAATAGTGCGGTGAGGAAGGCATATGGCGTACTGGCTTTTATTGGTAGAGGAATTGAGTTCCGGAGTCCTGAGGTCATGATGCAGTTGTATAAGACTCTGGTACGGCCGCATCTGGAATATTGTGTGCAGTTTTGGTCGCCATACTATAGGAAGGATGTGGAGGCATTGAAACGGGTGCAGAGGAGGTTTACCAGGATGTTGCCTGGTATGGAAGGAAAATCGTATGAGGAAAGACTGAGGCACTTGGGGCTGTTTTCACTAGAGAAAAGAAGGTTTAGGGGTGACTTGATTGAGGTGTACAAGATGATTAGGGGGTTAGATAGGGTCGACAGTATGAACCTTTTCCCGCGTATTGAGTCGGGTATTACAAGGGGGCATAGCTTTAAATTAAGGGGGGGTAGATATAGGACTGATGTTAGGGGTAGGTTCTTCACTCAGCGAGTTGTTAGTTCATGGAATGCCCTGCCAGTAACAGTGGTGGACTCTCCCTCTTTATGGGCATTTAAGAGGGCATTGGATAGGTATATGGAGGATAGTGGGTTAGTGTAGTTTAGGTGGGCTTGGATCGGCGCAACATCGAGGGCCCAAGGGCCTGTACTGCGCTGTATTCTTCTATGTTCTATGTTCTATGATAAAGGTTCTCAGGGGGCGTGTCAGGACGGATGTGAAAAGGATATTTCTTTCTATGGGGAAATCTAGGTCACTGTTTAAAAAATGGCTGCCCATTCAAAACAGATGAGGCAAATCTTTTTTTCCCCCTCTCAGAGTTCACAGACGGACAGATTCTTGTTAAACAAGGTGAATCATTCCTGAAGAAGGGCTTATGCCCGAAACGTCGATTCGCCTGTTCCCTGGATGCTGCCTGACCTGCTGCGCTTTTCCAGCAACACATTTTCAGCTCTGATCTCCAGCATCTGCAGTCCTCATTTTCTCCTCGACAATTTAGCATGGCCAATCTCTCCTAACCTGCACATCCCTGGGCACTATAGGACAATTTAGCACGGCCAATCCACCCTAACCTACACATCCCTGAACACCACGGGACAATTTAGCATGGCTAATCCACCCTAACCTGCACATCCCTGGACATTATGGGCACTTTAGCATGGCCAATCCAAGCAGCTTACACATCTCTGAATGGAACCGGAGCTTCCGGTGGAAACCTAATCAGATACGGGGAGAATGTACAAACTCCACACAGTCGTGCCCGAGGCAGGAATCGAACCCAGGTCCTTGGCACTATGAGGCAGCAGTACTAACCACTGAGCCACCATACCAGTTTTCGACCATGTGGGTTTGGATTCCCTCAAAAGGATAACATCATTAAACCAAACATAGGAACGCCCCTGATGTCTGTGGGGTGGGAACAGAAATGGCCCAATGAGTCTCCCGTGTGTTACGACTCTGTGACTCACTGGAGCTTACCAAGAAGGAAACTGCAACTGTGAATGTTAGCTTCTGAATTGTCCCACCACACTGGCTTCCGAGAACCACTTCCCGAAAAAGGAAACGAGATCGTCAGTTAATCGCTTGGGCAACAGAGCCACAGATCACAACTGGGGAGGGGGGGGGGGGTTCAGCCTTGACGTACAGCCACCCAACCCTACCACACGTCTGCTCCTTCAAGCACCTACACATCCTGAACAGCTGAAAACCCTTCCTCTTGATGGGTTCCAGTATCCTCCAGGACCTCATTCACTCTCCCTTCCTCAAACATCAGCACAGAAAGGAGTGCCAGCAGCTAGTTGGCCATGCACGCCAGTCTTAATGTCACGCGCCCGATAATGCCCTACCCCTTTGAGCCCAACCACCCCACATCCCCAAAACCCCAGAGGGGGAAGAAGACAGCTGAAGTTCCCACCCTAGCTCATTATCAGGGTGAACAGGTTAGCCACACCCTCCCACCACATCTCACACACATCAACAGTTGCTGAAGGAGGGGGCCGTTAAAATAATGAAAAGATTTGAGAAGGTGGAACTAGGAGAAAGGTGTTCCCATTAATGGGGATTGGGGGTCCAGGACAGAGGATCATCGTTACAAGCCAGCTTCTGGAAAGAATTAGCTTAGCAGAAGCCACTTAACCTGAAGAATGATGAGAACGAGGAACTCACTCCTTTAGGGAGTGGTTGAAATGAATAGCAGACATGCCTTTAAGGGGAAGCTGCCTCTTATTCATTCTTGGAATGTGGTCATGGCCAACATTTATTGACATTTCCCAACTGCCTTTGAGCAAGACGACTTCAATAAACATGAAAGGGAGAGAGCAACAGAAGAATACAGTGATAAAGTGGGGTTGGGGTGGGGGAAAGAGAGGTTGTGGGAGGAGGTTTGCACAGACCACAGGAGCCAAATGAGTGTTCCTTTGCGCTGTAATTCTTCCTGCAATACTACTGCCCTCCTCCCCATCACGTTTCAATGGATAGATCCCCTCACTTGGTAATGCTATAAGGATTGTTTTACGGGAAGATCCTCGGGTACGTTTTGAAACGTCTTGCATATAAGCCTACTCAGCGTCACATTTTGTCCCCTCTCTTGCCATCAATAACGACACAAGCAGATGTGCTACTAAATGTGAGAAGGAAAGGCCAAACATGACCACAAGTGATGATAAGCAGGAAGTACAACCCCCCCCCACCACCAGCGACTTGAAAAGCTCCCAATCAAGTTAGCAGAGGGGGAGGCTATTTCGTGGTCTCACTCGGTCGAGAGCTGGATGCCCAAATTATTTCTCTCAAATGGCAATTACTTCTGTTTCAACAAACAACTTGGATTTAAATAACCAAGTGCAGAAAAATATGCCATGTATCCTGAACTTTACATAAAATTTATTAATTCTAACTCAACAGCAACACCTCCCTGCAGACAACCCCCCCCCCCCCCCCCCACGGCTTTAGCTGAGGCTTTAGACTCTCATCCCACAGAATCCAAGTGCAGGAGTATGCTACTCTGTGTACCCAATCGTCCAAAGAAATGGCATGCTGCACTGCATTATTCTCCAACAGAAGAAGGACTATGCTGTATTACATGGAGAAGGGTCATCACTGAATTCCACATCTTACCATCATAGTGAAGGACATGTTGCATTACATATCCCCCAGCAGAAGGAACATGTTGCACTGTGTTCCCCTCGCCCACTCCAGAGAGGGAAATGTTGCAAAACATATCGACTAATAGGAGAAAGGACATATTGCAGCGCATACCCACACTACACCTCAAGGGATGGGGAAGTATGGCACTGCCTGTACCCCTATCCCAGAGACGGGGATTGTGGCACTGCCTGCACCCCCATCCCAGAGACGGGGAGTGTGGCACTGCCTGCACCCCCATCCCAGAGACAGGGAGTGTGGCACTTGCATGCACCCCCATCCCAGAGACGGGGAGTGTGGCACTTGCATGCACCCCCATCCCAGAGACGGGGAGTGTGGCACTTGCATGCACCCCCATCCCAGAGACGGGGAGTGTGGCACTGCGTGCATCCCCATCCCAGAGACGGGGAGCGTGGCACTGCGTGCACCCCCATCCCAGAGACGGGGAGCGTGGCACTGTACGCACCCCTATCCCAGAGACGGGGAGCGTGGCATTGAGTGTACCCCCATCCCAGAGACGGGGAGTGTGGCATTGCGTGCACCCCCATCCCAGAGACGGGGAGCGTGGCACTGTATACACCCCCATCCCAGAGACGGGGAGCGTGGCACTGTACGCACCCCCATCCCAGAGACGGGGAGTGTGGCATTGCGTGCATCCCCATCCCAGAGATGGGGAGCATGGCACTGTACGCACCCCCATCCCAGAGACGGGGAGTGTGGCATTGCGTGCATCCCCATCCCAGAGACGGGGAGCGTGGCACTGTATACACCCCCATCCCAGAGATGGGGAGCGTGGCACTGTATACACCCCCATCCCAGAGATGGGGAGCGTGGCACTGTATACACCCCCATCCCAGAGATGGGGAGCGTGGCACTGTACGCACCCCCATCCCAGAGACGGGGAGTGTGGCATTGCGTGCATCCCCATCCCAGAGATGGGGAGCGTGGCACTGTACGCACCCCCATCCCAGAGACGGGGAGTGTGGCACTGTATGCACCCCCATCCCAGAGATGGGGAGCGTGGCACTGTATGCACCCCCATCCCAGAGACGGGGAGCGTGGCACTGTACCCACCCCCATCCTGGGGAGGCGGGGGAGGGGGAGAGGGACGTTGCATCACATACCCTCCAGAATTGGGAAAGTCTACATTGCATATCCCACCCCAGAAATGGGAAGTGTGGCATTGCCTCTCCTTGACCTGGACCCCCCCCCCAAAGGGGGCGGGGGGAGGGAGGGCGCGCAGGCGCAGACACGGCACGGCCGGCTGCGGCGCATGCGCACACCCGCCGGCGGTTCCACCGCCGCCGCCGTCTTCAGGAGGAAGGGGCGCGGGGCGGGGGGAGACACACGGCCCCTCTCACTCTCTCTTTCTCTCGGCGGCCTCCCCGCCAGTCAGACACTCACGTTCTCCCGGGCCTTGTGCTCCATGTCGAGCTCCCGCTGCAGGCGCTCGCCTCGCTCCTCGGCCTCGTCCGCCTGCTGCTGCAACACTTTGATCTTCCGCTTCACCGCGTCAAGGCACGTGCCAGCCATCGGGAACCCGGCGATAATTATTTACTATTATTTTATAAGATAGTGGCAAACGATCGGCGGCGGCGGCGGCGTCTGCTGGCTGTTTAGCTGCTGCTTCCGGTCGATAGCGACTCCCGGCAACAGGGAAGGGGGTTGGGCGGAGGTTCGGGCGTCTCCAGGAAGTGACGTATGCACGCGGCAGGCGCGAACGCGCAAAGGTACGTGCGAGCGAACGAGCGCGCGGCGTGAGGGCGGGCCACTCTACCAGATGGTGTCCAATCAGAGATGGTCCCACCCCCCCCCATTCATGATGGTGGCCAATCAGAAAGATGGTCTCCCTCTTCCACATGGTGTCCAATCAGAGAGAGGGTTCCTCCTACAAATAGTGTCCAATCAGACAGAGGATCCCCTGGTGTCCAATCAGAGAGAGGGTCTCCCTCTTCCACATGGTGTCCAATCAGAGAGAGGGTTCCTCCTACAAATAGTGTCCAATCAGACAGAGGATCCCCTGGTGTCCAATCAGAGAGAGGGTCTCCCTCTTCCACATGGTGTCCAATCAGAGAGAGGGTTCCCCCTCCAAATGGGGTCCAATCAGACAAAGGGTCCACCTTCCTGATGGTATCCAAACAGTGAGAGGGTCTGCCCCTTCAATATGGAGTTCAATTAGAAATAGGGTCCCCCTCCAAATGGTGCCCAGAGAGAGGATCCCCCACTTCCAGATGGCATCCAATCAGAGAAAGGGTCCCCATTTCCAATCAAAGAGAAGGTCCCCCTCCAAATGGTTTCCAATCAAAAAATGGATCCCCCTGCCAGATAGTGTCCAATATGAGAGAGAGTCCCCCTCCAAATGGTATCCAATCAAAAAAGAGGATCCCCTTTCCAGATGGTATCCAATCAGAGCGAGGATTCCCCACTTCCTGATGGTGTCCAATCAGATAGAGGGTCTCTTTCTAGATAGTGTCCAATCAGAGAGAGGATCTCCCTCCAAATCCAATCATGGAGAAATTTCTTCTCCAATGGTGTCCAAACAAGAGAAACACATCCAAATGAGATCCAGTTAGGGGATCCCTTCTATTTGTTGTCCAATCAGAGACAGGGTCCCCTCCAGGTAGTGTTCAATCACAGAGTGAATCCCCTCCAAATGGAGACCAATCAGAGAGAGAGGGCCCCTGCCACATAGTGTCCATTAATAGAGAATTTCCCTCTTAAATAACTTTCAATCAGAGAGGATTTTCCGCTCCAATTGGTGACTAGAGAGAGTGGATCTTGCTCCATATAGTGTCCAATCAGAGCCGATCCCTTCCAACAACTGTCCAAACAGAAAGAGGATCCTGTTCTAAAAAAACTGTGGAAGCCATGTCATTCTGCGGATTTAAGACAGAGAGAGATTGCTCCTTAATCATTAAAGGGATTGAGGATTACAGGGAGAAGGCAGGAGAGTGGGGTTGAGAAACATGACCGAAGGTGCAGCAGACCTGATGGACCGAAGGGCCTAGTTCTGCTCCAACATCTTATGGTTGTTCATTTGAATATAAATCAGTCATGGTAAAGTAAGATACAGTATAAATCAAGAATGAGGTGGGTGTGACAAGGGATACACAGTAAACATGGAGGAATTCAATCTGCACATAGATTTGGTAAAACTAATTAGAGTTAATGCTGTAGACTTCCTGGAATGTTTTGCAATGAATTTCTAGAACAGCATGTTGATCCACCTTAAAAAGGGTCGAGCACTGTCTGTACAAGAAAGGGCTAATTAATAATCTCTTTGTGAAGGAGCCTCTAGTGGTGAGTGACCATACATAATATGATGGAAATTTGTGCATTGTATTTGCAATTGCTGTTAAGTCTGAGACTCATGTCATAAATCTACACAAAGAAGATATGACGGCCAATTTGGTTGTGGTAAATTGGGAAACAACATTCGGAGGTTTGACGGTAAACAGCCAATGATTAGATTGGAAACAGGTCCTTCAAGTTCCACACCGACACTCCAGTGGTAACCCACGCAGAGCCGTTCCCCTACCCAACATTTACCCCTGATTTGGCAATTTAGCATGGCCAATTCACCTGACATGGATTGTGGGAGGAAACCGGAGCAAACCCATGCAGACATGGGGAGAACGTGCAAACTCCACACAGACAGTCGAGACTGGAATCAAACCTGGGTCCCTGGCGCTGTGAGGCAGCACTGAGCCACCATCCCACCCCAATAAATCTGGAAATTTAGTTCCCCTGGTGGGATCTGAGCCCATTCCCCAGAACATTATGCTAGTCTCTGGATTCCTAGACCAGTGATAATACCACTATGCCACCATCTCCCCTATATCCACTATAACCACTCCCACAGAGTGAATGCAAGGTTTATATGTCAGTGCACTGGAAGCAGTTCAGAGAATGTCTTATGAGGAAAGGTTGGACAGGCTAGGCTTGTATCTGCTGGAGTTTACAAGAGTGAGAGGCAACTTGATTAAACAATATGAAATGAGAGTCGTAGAGATGTACAGCACAGAAACAGACCCTTCGGTCCAACTCGTCCATGCCGATCACCTATCCTAAATTAATCTAGTCCCATTTGCCAGCATTCAGCCCAATATCCCTCTAAACCCTTCCTATTCATTACCCATCCAGATGCTTTTTAAATGTACCAGCCTCCACCACGTCCTCTGGCAGTTCACTATATACACGTAATACCCACTGCATGAAAATATTGCCCCTTAGGTCCCTTTTAAATCTTTCCCCTCTCATCTGAAACCTATGCCCTCTGATTCTGGATTCCCCTATTATTATTCCCCTTGGCTATTAATCTGGATTCCCCTACCCTGGGGAAAAAGACCTTGGATATTAACTCTGTTAGATAGAAATTCTTGTGAAATACTCTTTTCACTTTTCACACAGAGATGTGTGGAATGAGCTGCAAGAGGAGGGGGTGGAGGTGGGTACGATGAAAAGGCGTCTGGATGAGGAGATGAAGAGGAAGGGTTTAGAGTGATATGGGCTAAATGCTGGCAAATGGGACTAGATTAATTAACGATATCTGGTTGGATCAGTTGGACTGAAAGGTCTGTTTCCGTGCTGTTTAACACTAAGACACACACTATCTCTCTCTCTTTCTCTCTCTCTCTCTCTCTCACTCACACACACACTTTTGAGCTTTTTCCGGGGCTAACTGTCAAAATACTTGGGGTTGGGAATATCGTAGGAATTCGGAATATTCATTGCTAAATCAGGCTGGCTGTTGTGGAATTACTTTACTGCTTGATGGGGAAGGTTTGAGGCTGTGTTGGGAGCATTCCTGAGTGACAGAGGCCCGAATGTATTTTGACATCAAAAGACAAACCTCTCAGGAATCTCGTACTCCTGTTCCCTGGTAATTCTGTCACCAGCTGCTCGGAGCAGCGCATGGAAAAGTTCTGACCTTAATGGCAATGACACATTTGCTATATTGGTGGCAGTGACATCTTCTGTGTCCTTGGTGGGATGTGTCCTGACGCACCCGTGAGTCTGCCCACTGGGGACATTGGAATGCGGAGCCATACGCGGGAGAAGCAGTTTGGAATCTCGGTGAACTGGAAATCGTACTGGGTGGCGGAATAGGATCAAGGGGCTGAATGGCCTCTGGTTCATTAGGGAACCTTCAAGAAGGAATAGGCCATTTGGCTCCAACAGCCTGTTTCCACCTTCTGGGTCTTGGTTGGCCAACTCCTCAGCGAGATTCTCCATGCCATCCCGATGAAGGAGCGACGCTCCGAAAGCTAGTGTGCTTCCAATTAAACCTGTTGGACCATAACCTGGTGTTGTGTGATTTTTAATCCTGAAAGGAGCTGTGTACATGTTCCATCTTTGTTCTTAAGATGGCGGCACGGTGGCACAGTGGTTAGCACTGCTGCCTCACAGCGCCAGAGACCCGGGTTCAATTCCCGCCTCAGGCGACTGACTGTGTGGAGTTTGCACGTTCTCCCCGTGTCTGCGTGGATTTCCTCCGGGTGCTCCGGTTTCCTCCCACAGTCACAAAGATGTGCAGGGTCAGGTGAATTGGCCATGCTAAATTGCCCGTAGTGTTAGATAAGGGGTAAATGTAGGGGTATGGGTGGGTTTCGCTTCGGCGGGTCGGTGTGGACTTGTTGGGCCGAAGGGCCTGTTTCCACACTGTAATCTAATCTAATCTAATCTAATCTAAAAAATGGCGCTGTAAGTGGCTACTGACAAGCTTTTTGCTGTTTTAACTTGAGTACATGTGATAATAAAGCTAATTCTAATCCTCATCCATCCGCCTGTCCCTTGATATCTCTAACATCCATCGAGTTCTGCCTTGAATGCACTCCATGACTAGAATTATAAAGTACAGAAACTGGCCCTTCAGTCCAACTAATGAATGCTGACCAGATGTCCTGAATGAATCTAGTCCCATATAGAGTCATAGAGATGGACAGCGCAGAAATTCATCACCGATCCTTAGCACCTTCCAAACCCCACGACCACTTCTGCCTGGAAGGACAAGGGAAAGTAGGTACTTGGGAACGCCACCGGCTGCAACTTTCCCCCCACTCACCACTCTGACTTGGAAGTATCCCGCCGTTCCGTCACAGTCGTTGGGTCAAAATCCTGGAATTCCCTCCCTACCGGCATTGTGGGTCAACCCACAGCAAGTGGACTGCAAGAAGGCAGCTCGCCACTGCCTCCTCAAGGGCAAATAGGGATGGGCTTTCAATGCTGGTCGAATAAAGCAAAAAGGACGCAGATCCTTCAGTCCAGCTCACCTGTACCAACCGGACTAAGTTAATCTAGTCCCATTTGCCAGCATGAGGCCCATATCCCTCCAAACCTTTCCTATTCATATACCCATCCAGGTGCCTTTTAAATGCTGTCATTGTACCAGCCCCACCTTGTTTTTCCTCTAGGTAAAAACAAGGACTTCAGTTGCTGGAAACCAGAGTCTAGATTAGAGTGGGTGCTGGAAAAGCACAGCAGTTCAGGCAGCATCCGAGGAGCAGGAAAATCAACATTTCGGGCAAAAGCCCTTCATCAGGAATACAGCTCTATTCCTGATGTAGGGCTTTTGCCCAAAACGTCGATTTTCCTGCTCCTCGGATGCTGCCTGGCCTGCTGTGCTTTTCCAGCACCACTCTAATCTAGACCACCACTCCCTCTGGCAGCTCATTCCATACACGCACCACCCTCTGTGTGATAAAGTTGCCTCTCGGATCCCTTTCATATCTTTCCCCTCTCAGCCGTCTAGTTTTAGACTCCACTACTCTGGGTAAAAAAAGACCTTGTCTGTTTACCCGATCCGTGCCCCTCATGATTTTATAAACTTCGATAAGGTCATCCACTGACGCTCCAGGGAAAACAGCCCCAGCCTATTCAGTCTCTCCCAATAGCTCAAATCCACGTACATCTTTGTAAATCTGTGCAAGTGCAGCTTGGAAACCCAGGTTCCTTTGGGCTGCTGGCTCATTCAATATCATTAAGACGGACGTTGATGGATTTAAAGTGGGGGGAGCTAGACTCGAGGGGTTAGAATGGCACCTAAGTCATTATGACTGCCGACAAGGAGGCAGCAATCCCATCCCCTGTCTTTTGAAACGTATCTGACCAGTCACTGCGGTTACAGTCATTGGAGAAGACAGGAAAGGACAGCACTGTCTCCTCCTTGACGTCAGAGTATCCCAGAATGCATCATGCTGGAAGAGGTACATCATTCCTTTTTGTAATGGGTCTGGGTGGGATGCTTTGAGGAGGGTCAGTGCAGACCCGAAGGCCCAAACGGCCTGATGAATGCCTGCCTAGCCAGTGCTGTCTGCGTCTCGTGAACAAGTACAAAATAATAAGTGAGGGAGCTACTTGAGGAGCTGAACCAGCCGTTCAGTATCATCGTGGCTGCGTCTAATATCTCACTCACGTCAGCCGCTTTCTTCTCAGCCAGTTCCAGCTTCTCCTGCGCGTCTTTGAGAGCCTCTGAGTACTTGTCCAGTTCATCCTCTGTCCCCTTCAGCCTCTTCTGCATGGCGGCCAACTCATCCTCCAGCTGTCACAGCAGCGTAACAGGGAAAAGAAACAGACATCCTGAGAACCTGGTCAGGAACAGCAGAACTTGGCACAGATTGTTAAGATGCAGGGTATATCGATGTTAGATATAGAGGGATATTAGAGTGAGGGGTATGGGGTATATCAGTGTTAGACTAAGGGGTGTGGGGCATATCAATGTTAGAGTGAGGGGTTTCAAGTATATCAGTGTTAGACTGAGTGGTGTGGGGTATATTAGTGTGTTAGAGTGAGGGGTATGAGGTATATCAGTGTTAGAGTGAGGAGTGTAGGGTATATCAGTTTTAGCTAAGGGGTGTGGGGCATATCGATGTTAGAGTGAGGGGTGTGGGGTATATCGATGTTAGAGTGAGGGGTGTGGGGTATATCGATGTTAGAGTGAGGGGTGTGGGGTATATCATTGTTAGAGTGAGGTCTGTGGCGTATATCAGGGTGTTACAGTGAGGGGTGTGGGATATGTCAGTGTGTTACAGTGAGGGGTGTGGGGTGTGTCAGTGTGTTACAGTGAGGGGTGTGGGGTGTATCAGTGTGTTACAGTGAGGGGTGTGGGGTGTATCAGTGTGTTACAGTGAGGGGTGTGGGGTGTATCAGTGTGTTACAGTGAGGGGTGTGGGGTATATCTGTGTTACAGTGAGGGGTGTGGGTTATATTAGAGTGTTACAGTGAGGGGTGTGGAGTATATCAATGTGTTACAATGAGGGGTGTGGAGTATATCAGTGTGTTACAATGAGGGGTGTGAGGTATATCAGTGTGTTACAGTGAGGGGTGTGGGGTATATCAGTGTGTTACAGTGAGGGGCGTGAGGTATATCAGTGTTTTACAGTGAGGGATGTGGGGTATATCAGAATGCTACAGTGAGGGGTGTGGGATATATTGGAGTGTTAGAGTGAGGGGTATGGTGTATATCAACGTTAGAGTGAGGGGTTTCGGGTACATCAATGTTAGAGTGAGGTGTGTGGGGTATATCAGTGTGTTACAATGAGGGGTGTGTGGTATATCAGAGTGTTAAAGGGAGGAGTGTGGGTATGTCATTGTGTTACAGTGAGGGGTGTGGGATATATCAGAGTGTTACCATGAGGGGTGTGGGGTATATCAGTGTGTTACAGTGAGGGTTGTGAGGTATATCTGCGTGTTACAGTGAGGGGTGTGGGTATATCAGTGTGTTACAGTGAGGGGTGTGGGGTATATTGGAGTGTTACAGTGAGGGGTGTGGGGTATATCAGAATGTTACAGTGAGGGATGTGAGGTATATCAGAGTGTTCGTGTAAGTGGTGTTGGTATGTCAGTGTGTTACAGTGAGGGATGTGGGGTATATAAGTGTGTTACAGTGAGGGGTGTGTGGTATATCTGTGATACAGTGAGGGTGTGGGGTTTATCAGAGTGTTACAGTGAGTGGTGTGGGGTATATCAGTGTGTTGCAGTGAAGGGTGTGAGGCATATCAGAGTGTTACAGTGATGGGTGTGGGGTATATCAGTGTGTTACAGTTAGGAGTGTGGGGTTTATCAGAGTGTTACAGTGAGGGCTGTGGGATATATCAGTGCATTTCAGTGAGGGGTGTGGGGTATATGATTGTGTCACAGTGAGGGCTGTGGGGTATATTAGAGTGTTACAGTGAGGGGTGTGAGGTATATCAGTGTGTTACAGTGAGGGCTGTGGGGTATATCAGTGTTATAGTGAGGGGTGTGAAATATATCACAGTGTTACAGTGAGGGGTATGGGTTATATCAGAGTGTTACAGTGAGGGGTGTGGGGTGTATCAGTGTTACAGTGAGAGGTGTGCGGTATATCAGAGTATGACAGTGAGGGGTGTGGGGTATTTCAGAGTGTTACAGTGAGGGGTGTGGGGTATATCAGTGTGTTACATTGAGGGGTGTGGGTATTTCAGAGTGTTACAGTGAGGGGTGTTGGTATATCAGTGTGTTACAATGAGGAATGTAGGGTATATCTGTGTTACAGTGAGGGGTGTGGGGTATATCAGTGTATTACAGTGAGGGGTGTGGGGTATTCCAGAGTGTTACAGTGAGGGGTGTTGGTATATCAGTGCGTTACAATGAGGAATGTGGGGTATATCTGTGTTACAGTGAGGGGTGTGGTTATATCGGTATATTACAGTGAGGGGTGTGAGCTATATCAGAGTGTTACAGTGAGTGGTGTGGAGTATATCAGAGTGTTACAGTGAGGGGTGTGAGGTATATCAGTGTTACAGTGAGGGGAGTGGGTTATATCTGTGTGTTACATTGAGGGGTGTGGGGTGTATCAGTGTGTTACAGTGAGGGGTGTGGGGTATATCTGAGTGTTACAGTTAGGGGTTTGTGGTATATCAGAATGTTTCATTGAGGGATGTGAGGTATATCAGAGTGTTAGTGTAAGTGGTGTTGGTATATCAGTGTGTTACAGTGAGTGGTGTGGGGTATATCAGAGTATGACAGTGAGGGGTGTGGGGAATATGAGTGTTACAGTCAGGGGTGTGGGATATATCATTGTGTTACAGTGAGGGGTGTGGGGTATATTGGAGTGTTAGAGTTAGGGTATGGGGTATATCAATGTTAGAGTGAGGGGTGTGGGGTATATCAGTGTGTTACAGTGAGGGGTGTGGGGTATATCAGAGGTGTTACAGCAAGGAGTGTGGGGTATATCAGTGTGTTACAATGAGGGGTGTGGGGTGTATCACAGTGTTACAATGAGGGGTGTGGGGTATATCAGTGTTACAGTGAGGGGAGTGGGTATATCGGTATATTACAGTGAGGGGTGTGGGATATATGAGTGTGTCACAGTGAAGGGTGTGGGGTATATTAGAGTGTTACAGTGAGGGGTGTGGGGTATATCAGAGTGTTACAGTGAGGGGTGTGTGGTATATCAGAGTGTTACAGTGACGGGTGTGTGGTATATCAGTGTGTTACAGTGAGGGGTGTGGGGTATATTAGAAAGTTACAGTGAGGGGTGTTGGGTGTATCAGTGATACAGTGAGGGGTGTGGGGTATATCTGTGTTACGTGAGGGGTGTGGGGTTTATCAGAGTGTTACAGTGAGGGGTGTGGGTTATATCAGAGTGTTACAGTGAGGGGTGTGTGGTATATCGGAGTGTTACAGTGAGGGGTGTGTGGTATATCAGTGTTACAGTGAGGGGTGTGGGATATATCAGAGTCTGACAGTGAGAGGTGTGGGGTATATTGGAGTGTTAGAGTCAGGGGTACGGGGTATATCAATGTTAGAGTGAAGGGTTTCGGGTACATCAATGTTAGAGTGAGGAGTGTGGGATATGTCATTGTATTACAGTGAGGGGTGTGGGATATATCAGAGTGTTACAGTGAGGGGTGTGGGGTATACCAGAGTGTTACAGTGAGGTGTGTGGGGTATATCAGTGTGTTACAGTGAGGGGTGTGGGGTATACCAGAGTATTACAGTGAGGTGTGTGGGGTATATCAGTGTGTTACAGTGAGGGGTGTGGGGTATACCAGAGTGTTACAGTGAGGGGTTTGGGGTATACCAGAGTGTTACAGTGAGGTGTGTGGGGTATATCAGTGTGTTACAGTGAGGGGTGTGGGGTATATCTGTGTTACAGTGAGGGGTATGTGGTTTATCAGAGTGTTACAGTGAGGGTTGTGAGGTATATCAGAGTGTTACAGTGAGGGTTGTGAGGTATATCAGAGTGTTACAGTGAGGGGTGTGAGGTATATCAAAATGTTACAGTGAGGGGTGTGGGTATATCAGTGTGGTACAGTGAGGGGTGTGGATTATATCAGTGTGTTATAGTGAGGGGTGTGGGGTATATCGGAGTGTTACAGTGAGGGGTCTGGGGTATATCAGTGTTACAGTGAGAGGTTTGGGGTATATCAGTGTTACAGTGAGGGGTGTGGGGTATATCTGTGTTACAGTGAGGAGTGTGGGGTATATCAGTGTGTTACAGCGAGGGGTGTGGGGTATATCTGTGTTACAGTGAGGAGTGTGTGGTTTCTCAGTGTGTTATAGTGAGGGGTGTGGGGTATATCTGTGTGTTACAGTGGGGGGTGTGGGGTATATCGGAATGTTGCAGTGAGGGGTGTGAGGTATATCAGAATGTTACAGTGTGGGATGTGAGGTATATCAGAGTGTTTTAGTGAGGGATGTGAGGTATACCAGAGTGTTACTGTGAGGTGTGTGGGGTATATCAGTGTGTTACAGTGAGGGATGTGGGGTATATCAGAGTGTTACTGTGAGGTGTGTGGGGTATATCAGTGTGTTAGAGTAAGGGGTGTGAGGTATATTTGTATTACAGTGAGGGGTGTGGTGTTTATCAGAGTGTTACAGTGAGGGGTGTGGGGTATATGGGTGTGTTACAGTGAGGGGTGTGAGGTATATCAGAGTGTTATAGTGAGGGATGTGAGGTATATCAGAGTGTTACTGTGAGGGGTGTGGGGTATATCAGTGTGTTACAGTGAGGGATGTGGGATATATCAGTGTTACAGTGAGGGGTATATCTGTGTTACAGTGAGGGGTATGTGGTTTATCAGAGTGGTACAGTGAGGGTTGTGAGGTATATCAGAGTATTACAGTGAGGGGTGTGAGGTATATCAGAATGTTACAGTGAGGGGTGTGGGTATATCAGTGTCTTACAGTGAGGGGTGTGGTATATCAGTGTTACAGTGAGGGGTATGGTGTATATCAGAGTGTTACAGTGAGGGGTGTGGGGTATATCTGTGTTACAGTGAGGTGTGTGTGGTATATCAGTGTATTACAGTGAGGGGTGTGGGGTATATGAGAGTGTCACAGTGACGGGTGTGGGGTATATCAGAGTGTTACTGTGAGGGGTGTGGGGTATATCAGTGTATTACAGTGAGGGGTGTGGAGTATATGAGTGTGTCACAGTGAGGAGTGTTGGGTATATCATTATTATAGTGAGGGGTGTGGCCTATATCACAGTGTTATAGTGAGGGGTGTGGTGTATATCAGAGTGTTACAATGAGGAGTGTGGGGTATATCAGTGTGTTACAGTGAGGGGTGTTGGTATATCAGTGTGTTACAGTGAGGGGTGTGGGTTATATCGGTGTGTTACAGTGAGGGGTGTGGGTTTTATCAATGTGTTACATTGAGGGGTGTGGAGCATATCAGAGTGTTACAGGGAGGGGCATGGGGTATATCAGTGTATTACAGTGAGGGGTGTGCGTTATATCAGTGTGTTACATTGAGGGGTGTGGGGTATATCAGAGTGTTACAGTGAGGGGTGTGGGTGTATCAGAGTGTTACAGTGATGGGTGTGGCGTATATCAGTGTATTTCAGCGAGGGGTGTGGGGTATATGAATGTGTTACAGTGAGGAGTGTGGAGCATATCAGAGTGTTACAGTGAGGGGCATGGGGTATATCAGTGTATTACAGTGAGGGGTGTGGGGTATATGAGAGTGTCACAGTGAGGATTGTGGGGTATATCAGAGTGTTACAGTGAGCGGGTGTGAGGTATATCAGTGTATTACAGTGAGGGGTGTGGGGTATATGAGTGTGTCACAGTGAGGAATGTTGGGTATATCATTGTTATAGTGAGGGGTGCGGCATATATCACAATGTTATAGTGAGGGGTGTGGTGTATATCTGTGTGTTACAGTGAGGGGTGTTGGTATATCAGTGTGTTACAGTGAGGGGTGTGGGGTATTTCAGAGTGTTACAGTGAGGGATGTGGGGTATTTCAGTGTGTTACATTGAGGGGTGTGGGGTATTTCAGAGTGTTACAGTGAGGGGTGTGGGGTATATCAGTGTGTTACATTGAGGGGTGTGGGGTATTTCAGTGTTACAGTGAGGGGTGTGGGGTATATCAGTGTGTTACATTGAGGGGTGGGGTATATCAGAGTGTTACAGTGAGGGATGTGGGGTATATCAGTATATTGCAGTGAGGGGTTTGGGGTATATCTGTGTTACAGTGAGGGCTGTGGGGTATATCAGAGTGTGTTTCAGTGGGAGGTGTGGGGTGTATCAGTGTGTTCAGTGAGGGGTGTGGAATATATCAGTTTTACACTGAGGTGTGGCGTATATCAGAGCATTAAATCATCATGCTCAGTATCCCCCACTGTTGCCTTTTGACAAATATTTTACAATCCCTCTTTTGCTGAAGAGGCTGACACTGTTGGAGAGTTGGTAAAAAAGGGAGTACTGCACTGTCACAGGCTCAGTGCTTAGAGATGGTGTGCTGTTGGAGGGTCAGTGCTGGGGGAGCTGGTGCTGTTGGGCATTTCGTGCTTAGGGATGGTGTGCTGTTGGAGGATCAGTGCTGGGGGAGTTGGTGCTGTTGGACATTTAGTGCTTAGGGATGGTGTGCTGTTGGAGGGTCAGTGCTGGGGGAGTTGGTGCTGTTGGACATTTCGTGCTTAGGGATGGTGTGCTGTTGGAGGGTCAGTGCTGAGGGAGCAGGCACTGTTGGAGGGTCAGTGCTGAGGGAGCGGGTGCTGTTGGAGGGTCAGTGCTGAGGGAGCGGGTGCTGTCGGAGTGTCAGAGCTGAGGGAGTGGGTGCTGTGGGAGGGTCAGTGCTGAGCGAGCGGGTGCTGTCGGAGGGTCAGTGCTGAGGGAGCGGGTGCTGTTGGAGGGTCAGTGCTGAGGGAGCGGGTGCTGTCGGAGTGTCAGAGCTGAGGGAGCGGGCACTGTCGGAGGGTCAGCACTGAGGGTGCAGGCATTGTCGGACGGTCGGCGCTGAGGGAGCGGGTGCTGTCGGAGGGTCAGCACTGAGGGTGCAGGCATTGTCAGAGGGTCAGTGCTAAGGGACTGTGTACCCAGAAAAGTGACCGAGTGAGGAGTGGGACCGAATTGGTTTTGCCCATTCTAACGTCAGAAAAGTGTAACCGAGCTGATGACCTAAATCAGCGCTGGGTGTGTGTCCCACTGCGTTTGGATTCCTAACAGTGAGCTAACCCTCCCCTCAGCAATGAACAAGAAGCAACGGGGCAGTGTCCAGTTTGAGACCTATGCCTCCCCGTTCCTCACCTGTTTGCTCCTCTCCTCTGCTGCTTTTTTGTCCGCCTCGGCCTGCTCTGCTCTGTCCAGGGCGTTCTCCTTGTCCAGCTTCAGCATCTGCATCTTCTTCTTGATGGCCTCCATTTTGGATTTCTAAGGCGGGCCTCGTTGACAGCGGCGAAGAGAGAGAGAGGGCGGTGGGAACCGAGAGTGAGCAGAACGAGGGTACCCGTTTGTGAAGTGAGTCTCCTGCTCTCTCCCACGCACTGATGTAGTCTCTGCTTGACTCGGAAACCCAACCTCGAGAGTATTTTTAAGCAATTAGTGGGACACTGTCAAAACTGAGACAATGATTGGCTGGCTGGTGGTCACGTGACCACACCGTCCTCTGTGTTTGACTTTAGTGGACAACTGCTTTCTATTAAAAGAGAGGCCAGCTGCTGTTCTTTCTTTTTTTTTTCACTCCATCTGGTGCTCGACTTGGAGAAATATTTCTTTGACAGCATGGTTGGAGGCCATTGGGCCCACCTGACTCCTGTCAGCAACCACGCGAACCTTCCCAACTGGAACCATCTTCTTTTTCTTTCTGTCTACCATCGGGGAGAAGGTACAGAAGCCTGAACACACGCACCAGCCGGTTTCGTAACAGTTTCTACCCTCCTGTTGTTAGAATACTGAATGGACTCACAAACTCTTAACAGTCGCCTGTCCCTGTGTTTTTGTTTTTGCCGCTGTTTACCTATTATTTAATGATCTATGCGACTTAACTCTGTGATCTGCCTGTGTTGCTCACAACACTAAGCTTTCCACAGTGCCTTGGTACACGTGACAATAAATTCAATTCAATTCACTTCAATGTCAAGCGAGAATCCTTTCAGTTTATCCATACCTCGACCACATCCTCATTCTCCCTCCGCCCCTCCCCCCACTTCCCGTGGGAGCGAGACCCCCATTCTTCTCCCACTCCCCGTGGGTGCGGGTCCCCCACTCCCCGTGGGAGCGAGACCCCCATTCTCCCCTCCCCCCCACACCCCGTGGGAGTGAATCCCCCATTCTTCCCCCCCCCCCACTCCCCGTGGGAGCGAGCCCCCATTATCCCCCCACTCCCCGTGGGTGCGAGTCCCCCATTCTCCCCCCCCCACTCCCCGTGGGAGTGACTCCCCCATTCTCCTCCCACTCCCCATGGGAGTGAGTCCCCCATTATCCCCCCACTCCCCGTGGGAGCGAGTCCCCCATTCTCCCCCCACTCCCCGTGGGAGTGAGTCCCCCATTTTCCCCCCACTCCCCGTGGGAGTGAGTCCCCCTTTCTCCCCCCACTCCCCGTGGGAGTGAGTCCCCCTTTCTCCCCCCACTCCCCGTGGGAGCAAGTCCCCCATTCTCCCCCCACTCCCCGTGGGAGTAAGTCCCCCATTCACCTCCCACTCCCTGTGGGAGCGAATCCCCCATTCTCTCCGTCACTCCCCTCGGGAACGAATACCCCATTCTCCCTCCACTGTCGGATGGTCAGCGCTGAGGGAGCGCCACACTGTTGGAGGGTCAGTACTGAGGGAGTGGGCATTGTCAGAGGGTCAGTGCTGAGGGAGTGGGCACTGGCAGTGGATCAATACTTAGGGATTGGGCACTATCAAAGGGTCAGTGCATAGGGAGTGGGCAATGTCATAGGGTTGACGCTGAGGGAGAGGGCACTGTAGGAGGGTCAGTGCTGAGGGAGCGCCATACCTTCAACGGGTCAGAATTGAGATAGCGCCATATTGAGGGGACACTGCATTGTCAAAGGGTCATTGCTGAGGGCCCACTGCATTATGGAAGTGTCAGTGCTGAGGGAGCAGGCGCTGTCAGAGGGTCAGCAGCAAGGGAGTGGGCACTGTTGGAAGGTCAATGCTGAGGGAGCAGGAGTGTGGGAGGGATAGCACTGAGGGAGTGGGCACTATCGGAGGGTCACTGCTGAGTGAGTGTGCACTGTGGGAGCGGGCGCTGTGGGAGGGTAAGTGCTGAGGGAGTGACCGCTCTTGGAGAGTCGCGCTGAGGAAGAGGGCACTGTGGGAGGGTCAGTGCTGAGGGAGTGGGTGCTGTCGGAGGGTCAGCACTGAGGGAGCGGGCACTGCCAAATGGTCAGCGCTGAGGCAGCGGGCACTGTCGGAAGGTCAGCGCTGAGGGAGTGGGCGCTGTCAGATGGTCAGCACTGAGGCAGCGGGCACTGTCGGATGGTCAGTGCTGAGGGAGTGGGCGCCGTCAGATGGTCAGTGCTGAGGGAGCGGGCACTGTCGGATGGTCAGCGCTGAGGGAGTGGGCGCTGTCGGATGGTTAGCGCTGAAGTAGTGGACACTGTCGGATGGTCAGCGCTGAGGCAGCGGGCACTGTCGGATGGTCAGCGCTGAGGCACTAGGCACTGTCGAAGGGTCAGTGCTGAGGGAGCGGGCACTGTCGGATGGTCAGCGCTGAGGCAGTAGGCACTGTCAGAGGGTCAGTGCTGAGGCAGCGGGCACTGTCGGATGGTCAGCGCTGAGGCAGCGGGCACTGTCGAAGGGTCAGTGCTGAGGGAGCGGGCACTGTCAGAGCATCAGTGCTGAGGGAGCGGGCACTGTCAGAGCATCAGTGCTGAGGGAGCGGGCACTGTCAGAGGGTCAATGCTGAGGGAGCGGGCACTGTCAGAGCATCAGTGCTGAGGGAGTGGATGCTGTTAGAGTGACAGCACTGAGGGAGCGGGTGCTGTCGGAGGGTTAGCGCTGAGGGAGCGGGCAGTGGAGGAACATAATGGAGCAAGAGATTAAAATCAACCTAGTCGTTCAGAGGTGAAGTTAGGAGCACTTGCACATGAAAGGGGGTGTGGATCTGTGCAACATTATTCCACACAAACCAGCTGTCGTGATGGCAGAATTGTCAAAATATCAAAATCGAATCCGATTAGACATTTGATCAGGAAGTGGTCTGAAACCACAGCAGTTGGATAGAGTTAAGGAAAAGGGGCGATGTTCTCATTGAGTCATAATCCCGAACTAAACACCTCCTACTTGCCTGCTCCTGGCCCATATCCCTCTGAACCTTTCCAGCCCCCCCCCCCCCCCCCCACTTAACCAAATGTCTATTAAATGGACCTCCATGCTCAGGTGCATCCATCGTAACCACCCTCTGTGTAAAAAATGTTGCCCCTCACCTCTTTTTAAAATCCCTCTCCTCTCACCTTAAAAATGTGCCGTCTCGTCTTGAAATCCCCCAGTCGAGGGAAAAGGCGCGTGCCATTTACCTTATCCACACCCCTCATGATCTTATAAATCAATATCAGGTCACCTCTCAACTCCCTACGCTCCAGTGAAAAAAAAGTCCCAACCTATCGTGATAACTCAAACCTTGGACTGTCTCAAAGGGATTGGAGGACCTCTTCCCCCATCCCCTACCTGATATGATGCCCGTTTTCTGGCCGTTTTATTTCTTTAGCCAGCACCTGGGTGGACAGCCAGTGGGTCCTTCTCCAGCGCCAACCATGTGGAGAGTGGCCACGCACTGGGATACCGCCCCTCGCCTCAGCTGACCACACACCCTCTCACTTGGAGCTGTATTGTCACTGTCACCGGGAGGGAGTCCTATCGGAGCTCCTAGCCCTGGTGGGCCCCCTGCCGTACAGTAGGTCAACAAATGCCAGCAAAGCCCCACGCCTGGAGGAGGTGGAGGAAACAACAAAAACGGAGTCCCTCGAGCTTTCAACAAGAGGTGTACAGCAGAAAAACAGAGCCTTCTGTCCAATAGCAACCAAATGTCCGAAATTCGTGTAGTCCCATTTGCTAGCATTCGGCCCATATCCCTCTAAATCCCTTCCTATTCACGTCCCCATCCAGATGCCTTTTAAATGTTGTCATTGTACCAGCCTCCACCACTTCCTCTGGCAGCTCATTCCACACACGCACCACCCTGTGAGTGAAAAGATTCCCCCTCAGGTCCTTTTTAAATATTTCCCCTCTCACCCTAACCCTATGCCTTCTTAATTTTGGACTCTCCTACCCTGGGAAAAAAGACCTTAGTTATTCATCCCATCCAGGCCCTTTATGATTTTATAAACTCCTATAAGGTCACCCCTCAGCCTCTGATGCTCCAGGGAAAACAGCCCCAGTCTATTCAACCTCTCCCTATAGCTTAAACCCTCCAACCCTATATCCGTGTAAATCTTTTCTGAACTCTTTCACATTTAACAACATCTTTCTTCTTCACAGGGAGAGCAGAATTAGATTAGATTCCCCACAGTGTGGAAACAGGCCCTTCGGCCCAACAAGTCCACACTGACCCTCTGAACAGTAACCCACCCAGACCTCTGACTAATACCCCTAACACTACGGGCAATTTAGAATGGCCAATTCACCTGACCTGGAGGTCTTTGGATTGTGGGAGGAAACCAGAGCACCCGGAGGAAACCCCCGCAGACACGGGGAGAGTGTGCAAACTCCACACAGACAGTCGCCTAAGGCTGGAATCGAACCTGGGTCCCTGGCGCTGTGAGGCAGCAGTGCTAAATACTGAGCCACCATGCTGCCCTGCAACACAGTATTCCAAAAGTGGCCTAACCAATGTCCTCTACAGCCACAACGTGACCTCCCAACTGCTATACTCAACGCACTGACCAATACAGGCAAGCATACCAAATGCCATCTTCACTATCCTGTCTACCTGCGACTCCACTTTCATGGAACTAGGAACTTGTCCTGTTTGTTCAGCAACACCCCCCACTGTAGAAGTGATTTGCCTTTCCAAAATGCATGTTTATCTAAATTAAACTGCATCTGCCACTCCTCAGCCCATCTGATCAAGGTCCCATTGTACGCTGAGATAACCTTCTTCAGTGTCCACTAGCGCACCAAATATTGTCATTACGGCCATCTGCAAACTCACTAACTATTCTTCCTACGTTCACATCCAAATCATTGAGACAAAGTGTGCTTCTCGAAGCAGTGGACGAGAATACTTTAACCCAGTTTAGCACTGGGAGGCTTTGACAATGTGTTAAGGTGGCTCTATTCCTGTCAAGTGATCTCAGGCAGTCAAAAATAAAGGTCAAGCAGGAAACTGGCCCACAGCTGTCACAACACATTGACGCCCGCAAACACAAATAGATTGTGTCGATGTTCCCCCAAGGCCATAATCTTTATTTTCTGCTGTCAACTGCCTGCAGTATACCTCGCCCTCAGAAATGTTCAGAAGCACCTTGGCCCTTTGACCCTGGAAGCCATCTTGGCAGGGAGTCTCTCCCGCCATTTTTGATTTGAGCTACAGGGAGAGGCTGACTAGGCCGGGGCTGTTTTCCCCTATAGCGTCGGAGGCTGAGGAGTGACCTTATAGAGGTTTATAAAATCATGAGGCAAATGGATAGGGCGAATAGACAAAGTCTCTTCCCTGGGGTGAGGGAGTCCAGAACTAGAGGGGCATAGGTTTAGGGTAGAGGGGAGAGATATAAAAGAGAACTAAGGGGCAACTTTTTCCACTCAGAGGGTAGTGTGTGTATGGAATGGGCTGCCAGAGGATGTGGTGGAGGCTGGTACCATTGTAACATTTAAAAGGCATCTGGATGGGTGTATGAATAGGAAGGGTTTAGAGGGATATGGGCCGCGTGCTGGCAGGTGGGACTAGATGGGTTGGGATATCTGGTCGGCATGGACGGGTTGGACCGAAGGGTCTGTTTCCGTGCTCTACATCTCTGACTCCATGACTCCACGAAGTCTTGCTTAAGACAGCAAGTGGAGCGCAACATGGGCAGCTTTGGTCTCCTTATGTCAAGGAAGGTATTATTACCAGAGAGGAAGCTTCCTTTTAAAATTCACTCCTGGGGATGTGGACCCTGCACTTATTGCCTGTCCCTAGTTGCTCCTGTCAGAGGTTGATCTCCATTCTTGAACAGCTGCAGCCCATGTGTTGTATGTTAAGGGGAGGGAGTTCCAGGATTTTGACCCAGTCCCTGATCCCTTGTTGTCCTTGTCCTGGGAGTGTTTGATGAGGGGCACAGTGTAGAGGGAGCTGAAGAAGGGTCTGTGCCCGAAACGTCGAATCTCCTGTTCCCTGGATGCTGCCTGACCTGCTGTGCTGTTCCAGCAATAAAGTTTCAACTTTGATCTCCAGCATCTGCAGACCTCACTTTCTCCCCGTAGAGGGAGCTGTGTCTAATCCCATGCTGACGCCATCCGGGGAGTATATGATGCAGGGACCATGTAGAGAAAGCTTTACGCCACATCTAATCCCGTGCTGCCCCTGTCCTGGGGTGGGGGGACAGTGTAGAGAGAACTTTAGTCTGTATCTAACCCCATGCGGTCCCTGTCCTGGGGTAGGAGGACAGTGTAGAGGGAGCTTTACTCTGTATCGAACCCCGTGCTGTCCTTGTTATGGTGTAGGGGGACAGTGTAGAGGGAGCTTTACTCTGTATCTAACCTCATGCTGTCCCTGTCCTGGGTGTGATTGATGGGGGAACCATGTAGCAGGAGTTTTTCTCTATTGAACCCCATGCTATTCCTGAGCTGGGAGTGTTCGATGGGGGGACAGGGTAGAGAGAGCAAAGCTCTGTATCTAACCCCGTGCTGTCCATGTCCTTGGATGGGGGGACAGTGTAGAGGGAGCTTTACTCTGTATCTAACCCCGTGCTGTCCCTGTCCTGGGATGGGGCGGTCAGTGTAGAGGGAGCTTTACTCTGTATCTAACCCCGTGCTGTCCCTGTCCTGGGATGGGGGGAAAGTGTAGAGGGAGCTTTATTCTGTATCTAACCCCGTGGCCTCCCTGTTCTGTGTTGTGGGGACAGTGTAGAGGGAGCTTTACTCTGTATCTAACCCCATGGCCTCCCTGTCATGGGATGGGAAGACAGGTGGGGAGGGGTGGGAACAGTGTAGAGGTAGCCATACTCTGTATCTAACCCCGTGCTGTCCCTGTCCCTGGGATGGGGTGGGACAATGTAGAGGGAGCTTTACTCTGTATCTAACCCCATGCTGTCCCTGTCCCTGGGATGGGGTGGGACAGTGTAGAGGAAGCTTTACTCTATATCTAACTCCGTAGAGGGAGCTTTACTGTGTATCTAACCCTGTGCTGTCCCTGTCCTGGGAGTGTGTGATGGGGGGACTGTGTAGAGGGAGCTTTACTGTGTATCAAACCCCGTGCTGTCCCTGTCCTGGGATGGGGGGACAGTGTAGAGGGAGCTTTACTCTGTATCTAACCCTGTGCTGTCCCTCTCCTGGGAGTGTTTGATGGGGGGACAGTGTAGAGGGAGCTTTACTGTGTATCTGACTCCGTGGCTGGGGGTTGGGGGCAGGGGAACAGTGTAGTGGAGGCTTGACTCTGTATCGAACCCCGCGCTGTCCCTGAGCTGGGAATGCTCCTCGCCCAATACAGCCCAGGCATCACAGAAGAAAAGGCTGGAATGTTGCGGGGGAGGGCTAGGGGAGGGAAACAATGAGGAGCTGACACAATTGTCTAAATAAAGGAATCATAAATCTGCCGCTCATTGTCCAGTTTCAGTTTTCTGGCAAGCTGGAGGTTCACCAATGATAAGGTCACGCATTTCTGAGGATTAGAACAACAGATTACAGCAGACAAAAGGAACAGGCTATTTACGGGGCCCGCAGTTCCATAAAAGGCTGTCTCAGTGGCTGTGTCCTCCTCCCCCTCCCCACAGACTGGCGACGGTGACTGAATGACATAGGAACCCACTGGCTGGCAGGCCAACGGGCTTAGGAACAGGTGGGTGGCAGCGGGCATGGGGTGCCTTGTTTTCACATAGAGAGAGAGAGAGAGAGACAGAGAGACAGCACAGTGACGAAGCGAGGCTGGAAGAGAGGTCAGGAATAGAAAGGGAAACAGAAATCGCCCGACAGCTCTGTGGAGAGTTAACGTTTCGGGAATAGACAGACGCCGGGAGAACCGTGTTGGAGACTGAGAGGGAGCAGGGGAGGGGCAAGCAGTCAATTCATGGAGCCGTACTGCACGGAAAGAGACCCTTCGGCCCAACCCGTCCGTACTGACCTGATATCCTACATTAATCCAGCCCCATTCGCCAGCACTTGGCCCATATCCTTCCAAACCCTTCTCATTCATGTCCCCATCCAGATGCATTTTAAATGTTGTCATTGTACTGCTGTCACTAACGTTTGTGGGCAGCATGGCAGCCCAGTGGTTAGCACCACTGCCTCACAGCACCAGGGAACCCGGGTACGATTCCCCCCTCGGGCGACTGTCTGTGTGGAGTTGGCACGTTCTCCCCATGTCTGCGTGGGTTTCCTCCAGGTACTCTGGTTTCCTCCCACAGTCCAAAGATGTGCAGGTTAGGGTGGATTGGCCATGCTAAATTGTCCCATAGTGCCCAGGGATGTGCAGGTTAGGGTGGATTGGCCATGGGAAATTGTCCCATAGTGCCCAGGGATGTGCAGGTTAGGGTGGATTGGCCATGCTAAATTGTCCCATAGTGCCCAGGGATGTGCAGGTTAGGGTGGATTGGCCATGCTAAATTGTCCCATGGTATCCAGGGATGTGCAGGTTAGGGTGGATTGGCCACGCTAAATTGTCCCATGGTATCCAGGGATGTGCAGGTTAGGGTGGATTGGCCATGCTAAATTGTCCCATGGTATCCAGGGATGTGCAGGTTAGGGTGGATTGGCCACGCTAAATTGTCCCATGGTATCCAGGGATGTGCAGGTTAGGGTGGATTGGCCATGCTAAATTGTCCCATGGTATCCAGGGATGTGCAGGTTAGGGTGGATTGGCCATGCTAAATTGTCCCATGGTATCCAGGGATGTGCAGGTTAGGGTGGATTGGCCCACCCCTCTCCGCCTTCCACAAAGACCGTTCCCTCCGTGACTACCTGGTCAGGTCCACGCCCCCCTACGACCCACCCTCCCATCCTGGCACTTTCCCCTGCCACCGGAGGAACTGTAAAACCTGCGCTCACACCTCCTCCCTCACCTCTATCCAAGGCCCCAAAGGAGCTTTCCACATCCATCAAAGTTTTACCTGCACATCCACTAATATCATCTATTGTATCCGTTGCTCCCGATGTGGTCTCCTCTACATTGGGGAGACTGGGCGCCTCCTAGCAGAGCGCTTTAGGGAACTTCTCCGAGACACCCGCACCAATCAACCAAATCGCCCAGTGGCTCAACATTTCAACTCCCCCTCCCACTCTGCCGAGGATATGGAGGTGCTGGGCCTCCTCCACCGCCGCTCCCTCACCACCAGACGCCTGGAGGAAGAACGCCTCATCTTCCGCCTCGGAACACTTCAACCCCAGGGCATCAATGTGGATTTCAACAGTTTCCTCATTTCCCCTTCCCCCACCTCATCCTAGCTTCTAACCTCCAGCAACTCGATCCCCTGACCTGTCCGGACTTGTCCGACCTGCCCAGCTCCTTTTCCACCTATCCACTCCACCCTCTCCTCCCTGACCTATCACCTTCATCTCCTTCCCCACTGACCTATTGTACTCTATGCCACTCTCTCCCCACCCCCACCCTCCTCTAGCTTATCTCTCCACGCTTCAGGCTCTCTGCCTTTATTCCTGATGAAGGGCTTTTGCCCGAAACGTCGATTTTGCCTGTCCTCGGATGCTGCCTGAATTGCTGTGCTCTTCCAGCACCACTGATCCAGAAGAAGGTTTCCAGCATCTGCAGTCATTGTTTTTACCATGCTAAATTGTCCCATGGTATCCAGGGATGTGCAGGTTAGGGTGGATTGGCCATGCTAAATTGTCCCATTGTGTCCAGGGATGTGCAGGTTAGGGTGGATTGGCCATGCTAAATTGTCCCATTGTGTCCAGGGATGTGCAGGTTAGGGTGGATTGGCCATGCTAAATTGTCCCATGGTATCCAGGGATGTGCAGGTTAGGGTGGATTGGCCATGCTAAATTGTCGAGGAGAAAGTGAGGACTGCAGATGCTGGGGATCAGAGCTGAAAATGTGTTGCTGGAAAAGCGCAGCAGGTCAGGCAGGATCCAAGGAGCAGATGATTCCTGAAGAAGGGCTCATGCCCGAAACATCGATTCTCCTGCTCCTTGGATGCTGCCTGACCTGCTGCGCTTTTCCAGCAACACATTTTCAGCTCATGCTAAATTGTCCCATATTATCCAGGGATGTGCAGGTTAGGGTGGATTGACCACGCTAAATTGCCTGTAGTGTTCAGGGATGTGCAGGTTAGGATGGATTGGCCATGCTAAATTGCCTGTAGTGTTCAGGGATGTACAGGTTAGGGTGGATTGGCCATGCTAAATTGCCTGTAGTGTTCAGGGATGTGCAGGTTAGGATGGATTGGCCATGTGAAATTGCCTGTAGTGTTCAGGGATGTGCAGGTTAGGATGGATTGGCCATGCTAAATTGCCTGTAGTGTTCAGGGATGTGCAGGTTAGGTGCATTAGTCATGGATATAGGATAATAGGGGAGGGGAATGAGATAATAGGGGCGGGGAAATGAGTCTGGGTGGGTTACTTTTCGGAGAGTCGGTGTGGATCTGTTGAGCCGAAGGGCCTGCTTGGATTCTATGGATTCTAATTTTCCCTGCCTCCACCTCTGGCAGCTCATTCCTTACACGCACCTCATTCCTTACACGCACCACCCTTTGGTCCCTATCTAGTCTCATCTCAAGCCAATACCTTCTAGTTTTGGACTTCCTTCCCCTGGAGAAAAAGACCTTGTCTATTTATCCTATCCACGCCCCTCATCCAAACCTCTATAAGGTCACCCCTCAGCCTCTGACTCTCCAGGGAAAACAGCCCCAGCCTGTTCAGCCTCTCCCTACAGCTCAAACCCTCCAATCCTGGCAACATCCTTGTAAATCTTTTCTGAATCCTTTCAAGTTTCACAACATCCTTCCAAAAGGAAGGACACCAGAATTGAATGCCGTATTCCAAAAGTGGCCTCACCAATATTCTGCAACATGACCTCCCAACTCCTATACTCAATGCACTGACCAATAAAGGAAAGCATATTAATCGCCTTCTTCGCTACCCTTATTACTTGCCACAACACTTTCAAGAAACTATGAACCTCTCCCAGGTCTCTTTGTTCAGCAACATTCCCCAGGACCTTACCATTAAGTGTCTAAGTCCTGCCCTGATTTGCCTTTCCAAAATGCAGTACCTCACAGTTATCTAAATTAAACTTCATCTGCCACTCCTCAGGCCCACTGGCCCAAGTAATGGGAGTACTAGATAGAGAGTGTACAAAAATGAGGCAAAAAGAGATAGAGAGCATCTTAAGAGAACAACACTGTCCCCATCAGGCACTCCCAGGACAGGAACACAGAGCAAAGCCCCCTCAACTGTTTCAAAACAGTAAATAAAAGCTGCCTCAACTTTGTTAAACTCTGTCCCCATCAGTCTCCTTATGCCAGGGAGCGCAGGGGGCCAAAAATAAGAATAAACTCAAGCAAAATCAAATAAATAAATGAACAAATTAATACCCTCTGCTCCGTCCCCGTAGAGCATAGAACAGTACGGGGCAGAACAGGCCCTTCGGCCCTTAATGTTGCGCCGATCTGTGAACTATTCTCAGCTCGTCCCCCTACACTATCCCAAAATCATCCAAGGATTATTTAAATCTCCCTAATGTGGCTGAGTTGACTACATTGGCAGGTAGGGCATTCCACGCTCTTACCACTCTCTGAGTAAACAACCTGCCTCTGACATCTGTCTTAAATCTATTACCCCTCAATTTGTAGTTATGCCCCCTCGTACAAGCTGACGTCATCATCCTAGGAAAAAAGACTTTCACTGTCTACCCTATCTAATCCCCTGATCATCTCGCATTGAACACTCCCAGGGCAGACACTCCCCAAACCACCACCACCCCTCCCCCCCCCCCCCAACTGAGCTGAGTTTTTCACTCGACGCTATTTCTGCAATTTCTCTTCCTTTCCCTTCCCTTCCCACTTTTCCTGAAATCTCCTGTTGAATCTTGCTACCCCCTCTCTCCCAGGTCACAGCACTGTGTCCAAAGAAAACCGAATTCCCGTCTGCGCTCAGGGACATTCACGGAATATTCTAAAACCTGGTCACAGGAACACCTCCCGGTATAAACTCCTGCTCATGTCACAGCTACAGGAAAACATCATAGTTAGCAAGTACAGAGCGTAGCTGTCATTGCCATCTGTTTTTGATATCACTTCCTTGCAAGAACGCTTCCAGCTTTTCGAGACGTCTACATTAAACGTTTTGCAAATCAGTTTCAGGTTCAAAGGCAAGGCAGCCAGTGCAATTGTTCAGCTGTCATTAAATCATCGTGTTTATTGGCATGTCTCCTGTCTGCATCAATATCCTGCAACCACCAAGAGCAGTATAACAGACAACATCTTCAGTCACTAACGTTCAGTGGTAAGTAACATGACCTTATAAGCTACGTGTAGAAGTCACCTATAGGGCTATTGCTGTAAAAGGACACATATAGAGATAAAGTGGATAGTCATTGTACTTTTGAACATATAGAAGTCAGCTAAGCGGCACGGTTAGCACCGCTGTCTCACGGCGCCAGGGACCCGGGTTCAATTCCAGCCTCGGGTGACTATCTGTGTGGAGTTTGCACATTCTCCCCGTGTCTGTGTGGGTTTCCTCCCACAACCCAAAGATGTGCAGGTTAGGGTGGATTGGCCGTGCTAAATTGCTCATAGCGTTCAAGTTGGGTGCATTAGTCAGGGGGTAAATGTAGTGTGGTAGGGGGGGAATGGGTCTGGGTGGGTTACTCTTCGGAGGGTTGGTGTGGACTGGTTGGGCCGAAGGGCCTATTTTTGCACTGTAGGGATTCTAGGATTCTATTCTAGAGAGTAATTGTGTACATTTGAACACTTAACAGTTAACTAGAGTATAAATTTGTACATATAGAAGTCAGCTGGAGGGTAATTGCTGTAAATGTATAGGTAGATATTAACTAGAGAATAATTGTGCACATTTGCAAATGGAGAGGTCAGCTGGGGCATAATTATTGTAAATTTGCATGTGTCAAGCTAATGTAGAACATAATTGCTGTAAATTTGCCCATATAGAGGTCAGCTAGAGGGTAATTGTTGTAAATTTACTTATGTAGAGGTCAGCTAGAGGGTAATTGCTGTAAATTTGCATATGTAGAGGTCGACAAGAGGGTAATTGCTGTAAATTTGCATATGCAGAGGTCAGCTAGAGGGTATTTGCTGTAAATTTGCATATGTAGAGGTCAGCGAGAGGGAAATTGCTGTAAATTTCCACATGTAGAGGTCATCCAGAGAGTAATCATGTACATTTGAACATGCAGAGTTCGACTGGAATGTAATTGCAACACATTTGCACATATACAGGTCAGCTAGAGAATAATTGCTGTAAATGGACGTGTAGGGGTCAGCTAGAGAGTAATTGTGTACATTTGAACACGTGAAGGTCATTTAGAGCATAAGTGTTGTAAACTTGCACATAAAGTGGTCAGCTGGAAGATAATTGCTGTAAATTTGAACATTTCAATGACAGCTAGAGGGTAATGGCTGTAAATGAATAAAGCCGGAGGCCACTCAAATGCTGTTAAGCATGAATTACAGTCAGTTAGATAGCAGTTGTTTCTCTAAGAGCAACTGTACAAGACAAATATATTGTTTCCTCTTTGTATTTGTTTTGAACATTGTTTTACATCTTGTGACAAAGGCGTAATCTGTCAAACACATTTGCAATCATAAATAAATTTAAATACTTTGACAACGCCGTGCTCTTAAGAGATTATTTTGTCCTTTTTTAAGTAAGAGGGGTCTTAAGATAGAGGTACAGAGCTGTCTGCTTAAAATAAAAGCCAGTAAACAGCTTGTGAGACCTGAGTTTTTTTTAAACGTTGGAACAATAGAAGCAGCCTGGCCGGGTGTGGCCAGTTTATTTTTTAGTCTTTAGACTTAGCTTTAAGCAGTTGCCGTTGGAGTCTCAAGAAGCCGCCGAGCTGAAAAGCTATATTTTTCATTCTCTTGGTTATTGCTAGATGCTGGAGTTTCTCTTTACAACTGGATTCCCTGATTTTTTCTGAATTTGTCCTTTTTGCTAAGGGGTGACACTACAGTTATGGAACAGTTAACGAGTAATAGTTCCTGTATCGACTATTCTGTTAAGTTTTCCAATAGAGTTAAGTTATTCTGAGTTATTCTTTGTTGTATTTTAACTATCCATCAACTACCTCAAAATCATGAGGTGCATGGATAGGATAAACAGACAAGGCCTTTTCCCTGGGGTGGGGAAGTCCAGAACTGGAGGGCATATGTTTAGGGGGAGAGGGGAAAGATATAAAACGGACCTAAGGGGCAACTTTTTCACACAGAGGGTATGGAATGAGCTGCCAGAGGGCTTATACCTGAAATGTTGACTCTCCTGCTCCTCGGATGCTACCTGACCTGCTGTGCTTTTCCAGCACCCCACTCTCGACTCTGATCTCCAATATCTGCAGTCCTCCCTTTCTCCTCCTTTGAGTTAAACAGTACAGAAGAGGGCACTTGATGTACGAGCCTGTCTCTCAATACTTCCCAACACTTGGCCTGTAGCCATTTAAAAGGCATCTGGATGGGGTTTAGAGGGAGATGGGTCCAGATGCTGGCAAATGGGACTAGATTAGGTTGGGATATCTGGTCAGCATGGACGGGTTGGGCCGAAGGGCCTGTTTCCCCGCTGTACATCTCTGACTCTAACTGGGACTAGATTAGGTTGGGATATCTGGTCAGCATGGACGAGTTGGGCCGAAGGGCCTGTTTCCGTGCTGTACATCTGTGTGACTCTATAGTGTTTAAATAAGTGGTGCTTTGCTAAATGTCGAATATTTTGGCCAATCGTATTGCATGCGGAACACAGCACCTTACGTTTGCCTTCAAAATAAGAAAAATTCAGGCTCTGGGGTACCTTCTTGAAGTATTTTCGGAGAGGGTTTGTGGTGTGGTCGGCAACAACACGGCTTTGCAGTAGGTGATGGGTTGAGTGAGCCAGACGCCGGAGGAATATGTCTGATATATAGTTGCTTGTTCAAAGTAACAACCCAATATCAAACATATCAAGCAGAGTCAAGCGGAGCAAGTGAGGACTTCGACTGGCGCGAGGTGTGGAGGAGGAAGAATCGGTCGGTCTTTTGTCTCGTCGAGCCCAAATCCACGACCCTCAACGGCAGGACCATGGAAGTTCAGAGTTCGGCACATCCTGGGAGAGGAGGCTAGAGAACACGGTTAGCTCGAATCGACCCCCCCCCCAGCACTGACGTCAGGGAGTGGAATTCACTCTGACCTTACCTCCTGTTCAATGCCCAAAATATTCCCCTTTTGAGTTACACAGAGTCGAGAGTGTGGCGCTGGAAAAGCACGGCAGGTCAGGCAGCAGCCGAGGAGCAGGAGAGTCGACATTTCGGGCATTGAAGGGCGGGCGAAGGGCTTATACCTGAAACGCCGACGCGCCTGCTCCTCGGATGCTGCCTGACCTGCCGTGCTTTTTCAGCGCCGCCCTCTCGACTCTTGGATCTCCAGCATCTGCAGTCCTCACTTTCTCCTCCTTTGAGTTAAACAGCACAGAAGGGAGGGTGCTGTTTGACGTACGAGCCAGTCTCTCAACACTTGGCCCGTAGCCTTGAATGTTGTAACATTTCAGGTGCTGGCTTTGTAAAGGTTCTGTTGAGGTTTCCCAGGCAGGGCCTTCCAGATCCTGTTGGGATGCAGAGAAAGTTTTCCTTAAATCGCTTTGAAACCTTCCACCTTAAAAATCACACCCGCTCGCTATAGACCCTTCAACTCAGTCTGCTTTCTATCCACTCTGTAGCGCCTCTTATACACCTCCCTCAGGTCCCCTCACCCCTCGGCCTTCTCCAACCTCAGCCCTATCTCGCGACAAAAACATTCTGAGGAAAGGTCGCTCGTGCCGAAAGGTTAACTCCTGATTTCTCTCTGCGGACCTGCTGAGCATTTCCAGCGATTGCTGTTTCAGTTTCTGAATTCAGTTTTGACTCAGTTTCCTTCAGACACGAACGTCTCGACTGCTCACATTCTGGCACAGCGACAGGCCATTCGGCCCATTCCGATTCTAGCCACAGAGCGACCCAAATGAGGGCCCCCTCTGCCATTGCTTCACTGTTTTCTCATCAGGCCGCAGGTGAACTGTGCTTTAATGGGTCTGACCCAGATCGAGACTGCTCCCCAGAACACCGCACCTCCCTGCATCTCAGCGCAGCGGTGACAGTTACAGAGATGATCCCACCATAAGTCCCAGATTGAACGCTTTGTCCCAGTTGTGATGTTAAAAGCCCTGGAAATCCACCCCCCTTTGTCTTGCCCTATTTAATTCCACACGCTGGCTCCCCAATCTCTCTCCCAATCCCATCACCTCCGTGAATGCAAACTGTAAACCCAACCAATCACAGAGTCATCCAGCACGGAAACAGACCCTTCGGCCCAACCAGTCCATTTCCAGAACTAGAAGGGCATAGGTTTAGGGTGAGAGGGGAAAGATATAAAAGAGACCTAAGGGGCAACGTTTTCACACAGAGGGTGATACGTGTATAGAATGAGCTGCCAGAGGAAGTGGTGGAGGCTGGTACAATTGCAACATTTAAGAGGCATTTGGATACGTATATGAATAGGAAGGGTTTGGAGGGATATGGGCCGGGTGCTGGCAGGTGGGACTAGATTGGGTTGGGATATCTGGTCGGCATGGACGGGTTGGACCGAAGGGTCTGTTTCCATGCTGTACATCTTTATGACTCTATGTCGACCATACTCCCAAACTAAACTAGTCCCACCTGCCCTACTCCTGGTCCATAACCCTCCAAACCTTTCCCATTCATGTACTCATCCAAATATCTTTTAAATGTTGTAACTACCCACATCCACCACTTCCTCAGGAAGTTCATTCCACACACGAACCACCCTCTGTGTAAACAGTTGCCCCTTTTTAAAATCTTTTAAAAAATATGCCCCTTAGTTTTGAACTCCCCCACTCTAGGGAAATGATCATTGCCCCTTCATGATTTTATAAAGCTCAACCTCCTACGCTCCAGTGAAAAAGAATTCCCAGCCTCTCCTTAGAATTCACACCTCCCATTCCCGGCAACATCCTGGTAAAACTCTTCCGAACCCTCTCCAGTTTAATAATCTCCTTCCTGTAACAGGGCGACCAGAACTGGACACAGTCCTCCAGACGAGGTCTCACCAATGTCTTGTACAACCCCAAAATCACGTCGCAACTCCTGTACTCAAAGGTCTGAGCTATGAAGGCAAGCGTGCTAAACCCCCCCCTGTGATGCAAATTATGCACCTGAACCCCTCAGTCTCTCTGTTCCATGAAGAGGAAAGGTTTGGAGGGATATGGGCCAGGAGCAGGTAGGTGGGACTAGTTTAGTTTGGGATTATGTCGACATGGACTGGTTGGACTGAAGGGTCTGTTTCTGTATAATTCTACAACTAACCATTAATGGTATAAGTCTTACCTTCGTTGCTTTGCCATATCTTGCAGTTATCCAAATTAAACTCCATCTGCTGCTCCTCAGCCCAATTGATCAAGTCTTTTTTTTTTGGAATTGTAGATACTCCTGCGCCCAATATTCACATGTTCCGTTTAACACACGGGCTGCAACAACCTTAATCTCATCGAACCCTGTATCACAGTCCCCGCTGACGCATCCTACAGGACGCCACTCACCAGCCGATTCTCCTCTGACCGACTCCCGACTCCCCCTCGGGAACGCCGCATCAAGGAGACCATGGCCGTCCAACTATACTCCCACAACCCCGAGTGCTACCCACCACCGCATCCGCCCCCCCCCGCCCACTCTGCTAGGAGCAGGACCATGTTGGCGGGGGGGGGGCGCCAGGCTGAAATGTACAAGAGAAAAGTCCAAATGACATCCTAGTTTAGTCTCGGGACGAGAGGTTGGGAAAGGGGGTGATAATGAGCGTGTTAAACAGAGCAGGGGGTGGTGGGAAAGAGTCTCCTTTAGGTGCAGAAATGGAAGGAGGAATTACAGAACCGCATGGGTTCTGAGTTATAAGGTGGGGTTGGACAAGCGAGGAGTTTTTTTCTTTAGGAGACTTGGTGGGGGAGAGGGAGGGGGGGTTGCGTGCAATCTTATAGGAGTGTATGAGGTTGTGAGAGACATGGGTAGGGCAACTCAGTCTTTTTCCCAGGTTTGCAGATTCAAGGACTAGAGGGCATCAGGTAGGAGGGGAAGGAATAAAAGGGACCCCGGGGGGAGGGAATCTTTTTTTTTCAACACAGAGGGTGGTTTGTGTATGGAACGAGCTGCTAGTGGAAATGGTTCAGGCGGGTACATTAACATTTACTTAGATTACTTAACAGTGTGGAAACAGGCCCTTCGACCCAACACGTCCACACCGACCCTCCGAAGAGCAACCTACCCAGACCCATTCTGCTACCCCTTCACCTAACACTACAGGCAATTTAGCACGGCCAATTCACCTAACCTGCACATTTTTGGACTGTGGGAGGAAACCGGAGCACCCGGAGGAAACCCACACAGACACGTGGAGAATGTGCAAACTCCACACAGACAGTCGCCTGAGGCGGGAATTAAACCCGGGTCCCTGGCGCTGTGAGGCAGCAGTGCTAACCACTGTGCCACCGTGCCACCCACTAACAGCATTAAACAGCATTGGGACAAATACATGGAGTCATAGAGACGTACAGCACAGAAACAGACCCTTCGGTCCAACCCGTCCATGCCGACCAGATATCCCAACCCAATCTCGTCCCACCTGCCAGCACCCGGCCCATATCCCTCCAAACCCTTCCTATTCATGTCCCAGTCCAGATGGACAGGAGAAAGTGAGGGCTGCAGGTGTGTCGCCTTTATTACGTGGAGAGGAAAGGTTTGGAAGGATACGGGCCAAGTGCGGGGAAGTGGGGTTAGCGTGGACGGACATTTTGGTTGGCATGGTCCAGTTTGGGCTGAAGGGCCTGTGTCCGTGCTGTAGGACTCCAAGAGTCTTGGAAAGAGGTGGGAGTGGGGGCCGTTGGATCTACCCCTGCGCAGAGTGATCTACCCAGCAACTAACACATCGCACCCCCCTGCCCCCCCCCCCCCCCACCTCCCTCCGCCCAACGCCATTGTCTGGTGATCACACACTGCCCTGTTGTTGGATTTAACCCACTCATTATAACCGCCCTCTTGTCCCGAGACTATAGCAGGAAATGTAAAAGGACTTCATTTGCACTTTTCTAGCTACCTGTCTGGTACTGAGAACCATTCCAATCGATCGTCAGCAGAGCTGCTAAAGATAAGCCTATTCCTCCCCTCGCTGGCATCCTCTCCCGGTCAGTCCTGCTGCCAGGATTCAATGCGGGAGCGCTGGCGTCTGACTTGCCTTGCTTAACCCCACTGCTTTTTTATACACCCCTATCCCAGCCCGGACTCAGACTGAAACCGCACAGGGAGATGTGCCTGTAATTAAATCTATTGATTTTCTCCCTGTCCCCTCCGCTCTCTGTATGCAATGGCCCAGTTAGAGGTTTCAGAAAATCTATCGGATCGATGGGGCAGATGCTCTCTCTGCTGAGCCTGCCTGGAGCGAGACTTGTCAGGGACCACAGAGGTTACCAGCATGTCGCAATGTGAAGACATGAATTCTGCCAGACCTAGTGCTGAATGGTTCAAAGGCTTTCACTGACGTAGGCCTCAGAGCCTGAGAGTCAGTGTTTCAACGCCCCTGGAACAGTTGAGGTCAAAGTCCCAGCTAGTGCTCCCAGTGCCTGGAAAGGAGGACTGCAGAGAATCAGCGCTGAGGGAGTGGGCATTGTCGTAGGGTCAGTGCTGAGGGAGCAGGCGCTGTCGGAGGGTCAGCGTTGTGGGAGCGGGCGCTGTCAGAGGGTCAGTGCTGAGGGAGTGGGGGCTGTCGGAGGGTCAGCGCTGAGAAAGTGGGTGCTGTCAGAGGGTCAGGGCTGAGGGAGCGGGCATTGTTGGAGGGTCAGCACTGATGGATTGGGCACTGTCAAAGTGTTAGTGCTGAGGTAGCAGACACTCTCGGAGGGTCAGTGCTGAGAGATCGGGTGGTGTCAGAGTGTTAGTGCTGAGGTAGCTGATGCTCTCGGAGGGTCAGTGCTGAGGGAGTGGGCACTGTCAGAGGGTCAGTGCTGAGGGAGCGGGTACTGTCAGAGTGTTAGTGCTGAGGTAGCAGATGCTCTCGGAGGGTCAGCGCTGAGGGAGTGGGCACTGTCGAACGGTCAGTACTGAGGGAGCAGACACTGTCAGAGGGTCAGCGCTGAGGGAGCGGGCGCTGTAGGAGGGTCAGTGCTGAGTGAGTGTGCACTGTCAGAGGGTCAGTACCGAGAGAGTGGGCACTATCAGAGTGTTAGTGCTGAGGTAGCAGATGCTCTCGGATCATCAGTGCTGAGGGAGTGGGCATGTCGGAGGGTCATTGCCGAGTGAGCGGGTGCTGTTGGAGGATCAGTGCTGAAGAAATGGGCACTGTCAGAAGGTCAGTGCTGAGAGAGCGGGCACTGTTGGCGAGTCCATGAAGAGGGTAATGAAGGTGACGTTTGGTACGCTTGTCTTTATTGGTCAGTGCATTGAGTACAGGAGTTGGGATGTTATTTTGCGGCTGTACAGTACATTGGTGAGACTGCGTTTGCAATCCTGCATTCAATTGTGGGCGGCACGGTGGCACAGTGGTTAGCACTGCTGCCTCACAGCGCCAGAGACCGGGTTCAATTCCCGCCTCAGGCGACTGTCTGTGTGGAGTTTGCACGTTCTCCCCCTGTGTCTGCGTGGGTTTCCTCCGGGTGCTCCGGTTTCCTCCCACAGTCCAAAGATGTGCAGGTCAGGTGAATTGGCCATGCTAAATTGCCCGTAGTGTTAGGTAAGGGATACATGTAGGGGTATGGGTGGGTTGCACTTCGGCGGGGCGGTGTGGACTTGTTGGGCTGAAGGGCCTGTTTCCACACTGTAAGTAATCTAATCTAATCTAATCTAATCTAATCAATTCTGGTCTCCCTGCTATCGGAAGGATGTTGTGAAACTTGAAAGGGTGCAGAAAAGATTTACAAGGGTTGGAGGATTTGAACTACAGGGAGAGGTTGAATAGGTTGGAGCTGTCTTCCCTGGAGCATTGGAGGCTGAGGGGTGACCTTACAGAGATTTATAAAATCATGAGGGTCATGGATAGGATAAATAAACAAGGTCTTTTCCCCGGGGTGGGGGAGTCCAGAACTAGAGGGGCATAGGTTTAGGGTGAGAGGGGAAAGGGACCTAAGGGGCAAAATTTTTACGCAGAGGGTGGTACGTGTATGGAATGAGCTGCCAGGGGAAGTGGTGGAGGCTGGTACAATGACAACATTTAAAAGGCATCTGGATGTATCTGTGAATAGGACGAGGAAATGGGCCAAATGCTGGAAAATGGGTCAACATTAACTGAGGAAATTTGGTCGGGATGGATGAGTTAGGACTGAAGGATTTGTTTCCGTGCTGTACATTTCTATGACTCGAAGCTCTGTACTGCTCCCCATAACCTCCCTGCTCCTACGATATATGCCTTGACTGATAAAGGAGTCCTTCTGAACCTGTCCTGCGTCCTTCAGGAATCTGTGGACAAGAACCCCAGGATCATCTCGTTCCTCCCAGCTTTGAAAGTTGGAAAAAAATATACTTACTCCTGAGAATGAACAGGGAAAAATTGCAGATGGAGTTCAATTTGGATAAATGTGAGGTACAAGGAACAGGAGCAGGACTTGTACAGTAGGGCCTTGGGTAACATCAGGAAAAAGTGAGGACTGCAGATGCTGGAGATCAGAGTCGAGAGAGTGGTGCTGGAAAAGCACAGCAGGTCAGGCAACATCTGAGGAGCAGGAGAGTCGACATTTGGGGCAAAAGCCCGAACAGAGATCTAGGGGTTCAGGGACATAATTCTTTGAAGTTTTGTGTGACAGGGAGGCTAAGAAGGCGTTTAACATGCTTGCTTTCATTACTCAGGCCTTGGAGTACAGGAGTTGGGAACATCATGTTGGGGTTGTACAGGACATTGGTGAGGCCTCGTCTGGAGAACTGTATCCAGTTCTGGTCGCCCTGTCACAGGAAGCTGTTATTATTAAGCTGGAGAGGGTTCAGAAGAGATTTACCAGGATGTGGCCGGGCAGAGAGGGTTTGAGTTATAAAGAAAGGCTGGATAGACCGGGACTTTTTTCACTGGAGCGTAGGAGGTTGAGAGGTGACCTTATAAAGGTTTGGAAAATAATGAGGGATATAGACAGGGTTAATGGTGATTGTCTGTTCCCTAGGGTGGGGGATTTCAAGACGGGGGGACGTATTTTTAAGGTAAGAGGAGAGAGATTTAAAAAAGACGTAAGGGGCAAATATTTTTTACAGAGAGAGTTGGTTCGTGTGTGGAATGAACTTCCAGAGGAAGTGCTGGATGCAGGTACGGTTACAGCATTTAGAAAACATTTGGATAAGTATTTGAACAGGAACGGTTTGGAGGGATATGGACCAGGAGCAGGCGGGTGGGACTAGTTTAGTTTGGGATTATGTCGGGCATGGACTGTTTGGGACAAAGGGTGAAACCATGACTCACGTAGTGATTGGAAACAAAAGCAAATATCACTGGAAAAGCTCAGCAGGTCTGGCAGCACTGAAATCAAGAGTTAACGGTTCGAGTTTGGCGATGGTTCCTCAGTACTGGGGTCTTCCGTTCTTTCGTTTTTTATTTAGTATGTTAGTGATTCTCTGACCTGTGTGTATTTAAGTACAGAACTGTATGGAGTCACAGGTAGATAGGATAGTGAAGAAGGCTTTTGATATGCTTTCCTTTATTGGTCAGAGTATTGAGTACAGGAGTTGGGAGGTCATGTTGCGGCTGTACAGGACATTGGTGAGCCCACTTTTGGAATACTGCGTTCAGTTCTGGTCCCTCTGCTATAGCCAAGGATGTTGTGAAACCTGAAAGGGTTCAGAAAAGATTTACAAGATTGGAGGGTTTGAGCTCGAGGTTGAATAGGCTGGGGCTGTTTTCCCTGGAGCGTCGGAGGCTGAGGGGTGACCTTATAGAGGCTTATAAAATCATAAAGGGGCTTGGATAGGGTAAATAGCCAAGGTCTTTTCCCTGGGAGAAAGTGAGGACTGCAGATGCTGGAGATCAGAGTAGAGAGTGTGGCGCTGGAAAAGCACAGCAGGTCAGGCAGCGTCTGAGGAGCAGGAGAATCGAGGCATATTCCAGGCATATTCCCTCTGGGGGGTGTCCAAAACTAGAGGGGCATAGGTTTAAAGTGAGAGGAGGAAAGATTTAAAAGAGACCTAAGGGGCAACTTTTTCATGCCGAGGGTGGTACGTGTATGGAATGAGCTGCCAGAGGAGTTGGTCCCCAGGGAAAAGACCTTGTCTATCCACGCCCCTCATGATTTTGTAAACCTATATAAGGTCACCCCTCAGCCTCTGACGCTCCAAGGAAAACAGCCCCGGCCTGTTCAGCCTCTCCCTGTAGCTCAAATCCTCCAACCCTGGCAACATCCTTGTAAATCCTTTCTGAACCCTAAACATCTTTCTGAAAGGAAGGAGACCAGAACTGCACGCAATATTCCAACAGTGGCCTCCATAATTGTCTTCTCCAGCTGCAACATGACCTCCCAATCCCTTTGTGGGATGTGGGGGATTTATTGCCCGTCCTTACTTGCTGTTGAGAAGGTGGAGTGAGCTGCCTTCTTAAACCACTGCAGTCCACGTGCTGTGACCCACAATGCCCCTGGGGAGGGAGTTCCAGGATTTTGACCCAGCGACAGTGAAGGTACGGCCGATTACATCTCCGAGTGGGGACGGTGAGTGGCCCGGAGGAGAACCTGCAGGAGGGGTGGTGTTCCCATGTATCTGCTGCCCTTGTCTTCCTAGTTGGAAGTGGTCGTGGATTTGGAGAGAGTGGACGCTTGTGGATGTGCTGCCAGTCGAACAGGGGGCTGCTTTGTCCCTGGACGGTGTTCTCGAGTGTTGTTGGAGTTGCCCCCCCCCCCCCCCCCCCCCCCGTCCAGGGCAAGTGGGGTGTATTCCCTCACACTCCTGACTTGCAGATGGTGGGACAGGCTTTTGGGGGAGTCAGGAAGGGAGTTGTTTCTAGCCTCTGACCTGCTCTTGTAGCCAACATGTTTAGGTGGTGAGTCCAATTGAGTTTCCGATCAATGGTAACACCCAGGATGTTGATAGTGAAGGGGTGGGGGTGGGGGGAGGAGTTCAGTGACGGTAACAACCCTGGCTCATGATTTTGAAAAGCTCGATCAAATCTCCTTCTCAGCTTTCTTCTCTCTGAGGAGACCAGCTCAGAATCCCTATAGCGAGTCCACATAGACCCTCCAAACAGCATCCCATCTCGCTACACTATCCCTGGAAATCTGCATTTCCCATGGGCAGTCCACCCTAATCTGCACGTTCCGGGATACTACAGGACAATTTAGCATGGTCAATCCACCCTAACCTGTACATCCCTGGGCACTTTGGGACAATTTAGCACGGCCAATCCACCCTAACCTGTACATCCCTGGGCACTTTGGGACAATTTAGCATGGCCAATCCACCCTAACCTGCACATCCCTGGGCACTTTGGGACAATTTAGCATGGCCAATCCACCCTAACCTGCACATCCCTGGGCACTATGGGACAATTTCCCATGGCCAATCCACCCTAACCTGCACATCCCTGGGCACTATGGGACAATTTCCCATGGCCAATCCACCCTAACCTGCACAGCCCTGGGTACTATGGGAAAATTTAGCATGGCCAATCCACCCTAACCTGCACATCCCTGGGGAATATGGGACAATTTAGCATGGCCAATCCACACTAACCAGAACATACCTGGGCACTGTGGGACAATTTAGCATGGCTAATCCACCCTAACCTGCACATCCCTGGGGCACTACAGCACAATTTGGAATGGCCAATCCACCCTAACCTGCACATCCCTGGACACTATGGGACAATTTAGCATAGCCAATCCACCCTAACCTGCACATCCCTGGACAACATGGGACAATTTAGCATAGCCAATCCACCCTAACCTGCACATCCCTGGACAACATGGGACAATTTAGCATGGCCAATCCACCCTAACTGCACATCCCTGGGCACTACAGGACACTTTAGCATGGCCAATCCACCCTAACCTGCACATCCCTGGGCACTATGGGACAATTTAGCACAGCCAATCCACCCTAACCTGCACATCCCTGGACACTATGGGAAAATTTAGCATGGCCAATCCGCCCTAACCTACAAATCCCTGGAGACTATGGGACAATTTAGCATGGCCAATCCACCCTAACCTGCACATCACTGGACACTATGGGAAAATTTAGCATGGCCAATCCGCCCTAACCTACAAATCCCTGGAGACTATGGGACAATTTAGCATGGCCAATCCACCCTAACCTGCACATCCCTGGGCACTATGGGACAATTTAGCATGGCCAATCCACCCTAACCTGCACTTCCCTAGACACTATGGGTCAATTTAGCATGGCCAATCCACCCTAACCTGCACATCCCTGGACACTATGGGAAAATTTAGCATGGCCAATCCGCCCTAACCTACAAATCCCTGGAGACTATGGGACAATTTAGCATGGCCAATCCACCCTAACCTGTACATCCCTGGACACTACGGGGCAATTTAGCATGGCCAATCCACCCCTAACCTGCACATCCCTGGGCACTATGGGACAATTTAGCATGGCCAATCCACCCTAACCTACACATCCCTGGGCACTATGGGACAATTTAGCATGGCCAATCCACCCTAACCTGCACATCCCTGGGCACTACGGGACAATTTAGCATGGCCAATCCACCCTAACCTGCACATCCCTGGGCACTATGGGACAATTTAGCATGGCCAATCCACCCGAACCTGCACATCCCTGGACACTATGGGACAATTTAGCATGGCCAATCCACCCTAACCTGCACATCCCTGGACACTATGGGAAAATTTAGCATGGCCAATCCGCCCTAACCTACAAATCCCTGGAGACTATGGACAATTTATTATGGCCAATCCACCATAAACTGCACATCCCTGGACACTACGGGACAATTTAGCACGGCCAATCCACCCTAAACTGCACATCCCTGGACACTATGGGACAATTTAGCATGGCCAATCGACCCTAAACTGCACATCCCTGGGCACTATGGGACAATTTAGCATGGCCAATCCACCCTAACCTGCACATTGCTGGACACTACGGGACAAATTAGCATGGCCAATCCACCCTAACCTGCACATCCCTGGGCACTATGGGACAATTTAGCATGGCCAATCCACCCTAACCTGCACTTCCCTAGACACTATGGGTCAATTTAGCATGGCCAATCCACCCTAACCTGCACATCCCTGGACACTATGGGAAAATTTAGCATGGCCAATCCGCCCTAACCTACAAATCCCTGGAGACTATGGGACAATTTAGCATGGCCAACCCACCCTAACCTGCACTTCCCTAGACACTATGGGTCAATTTAGCATGGCCAATCCACCCTAAACTGCACATCCCTTTGCACTACGGGTCAATTTAGCATGGCCAATCCACCCTAACCTACAAATCCCTGGAGACTATGGGACAATTTAGCATGGCCAATCCACCCTAACCTGCACATCCCTGGGCACTATGGGTCAATTTAGCATGGCCAATCCACCCTAACCTGCACATCCCTGGACACTATGGGTCAATTTAGCATGGCCAATCCACCCTAACCTGCACATCCCTGGACACTATGGGAAAATTTAGCATGGCCAATCCGCCCTAACCTACAAATCCCTGGAGACTATGGGACAATTTAGCATGGCCAATCCACCCTAACCTGTACATCCCTGGACACTACGGGGCAATTTAGCATGGCCAATCCACCCCTAACCTGCACATCCCTGGGCACTATGGGACAATTTAGCATGGCCAATCCACCCTAACCTACACATCCCTGGGCACTATGGGACAATTTAGCATGGCCAATCCACCCTAACCTGCACATCCCTGGGCACTACGGGACAATTTAGCATGGCCAATCCACCCTAACCTGCACATCCCTGGACACTACGGGACAATTTAGCATGGCCAATCCACCCGAACCTGCACATCCCTGGACACTATGGGACAATTTAGCATGGCCAATCCACCCTAACCTGCACATCCCTGGACACTATGGGAAAATTTAGCATGGCCAATCCGCCCTAACCTACAAATCCCTGGAGACTATGGACAATTTATTAGGCCAATCCACCCTAAACTGCACATCCCTGGACACTATGGGACAATTTAGCATGGCCAATCGACCCTAAACTGCACATCCCTGGGCACTATGGGACAATTTAGCATGGCCAATCTACCCTAACCTGCACATCGCTGGACACTACAGGACAATTTCACATGGCCAATCCACCCTAACCTGCACTTCCCTGGACACTACGGGACAATTTAGCATGGCCAATCCACCCTAACCTGCACATCCCTGGGCACTATGGGACAATTTAGCTTGGCCAATCCACCCTAACCTGCACTTCCCTGGACACTACGGGACAATTTAGCATGGCCAATCCACCCCAACCTGCACATCCCTGGGCACTACAGGACAATTTAGCTTGGCCAATCCACCCTAACCTGCACTTCCCTGGACACTATGGGTCAATTTAGCATGGCCATTCCACCCTAACCTGCACATCCCTGGACACTAAAGGACAATTTAGCATGGCTAATCCACCCTAACCTGCACATCCCTGGATACTACGGACAATTTAGCATGGCCAATCCACCCTAACCTGCACATCCCTGGAGACTATGGGACAATTTAGCATGGCCAATCCACCCTAACTTGCACATCCCTGGACACTATGGGACAAATTAGCATGGCCAATCCCCCCTAACCTACAAATCCTGGAGACTATGGACAATTTAGCATGGCCAAACCACCCTAACTTGCACATCCCTGGGCACTATGGGACAATTTAGCATGGCCAATCCACCCTAACCTGCACATCCCTTTGCACTACGGGTCAATTTAGCATGGCCAATCCACCCTAACCTGCACATCCCTGGGCACTATGGGGCAATTTAGCATGGCCAATCCACCCTAACCTGCACATCCCTGGGCACTATGGGACAATTTAGCATGGCCAATCCACCCTAACTTGCACATCCCTGGGCACTATGGGACAATTTAGCATGGCCAATCCACCCTAACCTGCACATCCCTTTGCACTACGGGTCAATTTAGCATGGCCAATCCACCCTAACCTGCACATCCCTGGACACTATGGGACAATTTAGCACGGCCAATCCACCCTAACCTGCACATCCCTGGGCATTATGGGACAATTTAGCACGGCCAATCCACCCTAACCTGCACATCCCTGGGCACTACAGGACAATTTAGCATGGCCAATCCACCCTAAACTGCACGTCCCTGGACACTATGGGTCAATTAGACATGGCCAATCCACCCTAACCTGCACATCACTGGACACTATGGGACAATTTAGCATGACCAATCCACCCTCAACTGCATGTCCCTGGACACTATCACTCAATTTAGCACGGCCAATCCACCCTAACCTGCACATCCCTGAGGCACGATGGGACAATTTAGCATGGCCAATCCACCCTAACCTGCACATCCCTGGGCACTGCAGGACAATTTAGCATGGCCAATCCACCCTAACCTGCACATTGCTGGACACTACGGGACAAATTAGCACAGCCAATCCACCCTAACCTACACACCCCTGGAGACTATGGGACAATTTAGCATGACCAATCCACCCTAACCTGCACATCCCTGGACATTACAGGACAATTTAGCATGCCCAATCCACCCTAACCTGCACATCCCTGGACCTTACAGGACAATTTAGCATGGCCAATCAACCCTAACCAGCACTTCCCTGGACACTACGGGTCAATTTAGCATGGCCAATCCACTCTAACCTGCACATCCCTGGACACTACAGGACAATTTAGCATGGCCAATCCACCCTAACCTGCACATCCCTGGACTTTCCAGGACAATTTAGCATGGCCAATCCACCCTAACCTGCACTTCCCTGGACACTATGGGACAATTTAGCATGGCCAATCCACCCTAACCTACAAATCCCGGGAGACTATGGACAATTTAGCATGGCCAATCCACCCTAACCTGCTCATCCCTGGACACTCTGGGTCAATTTAGCACGATCAATCGACCCTAACCTGCAAATCCCTGGGCACTATGGGTCGATTTAGCATGGCCAATCCACCCTAACCTGCACTTCCCTGGACACTACGGGACAATTTAGCATGGCCAATCCATCCTAACCTGCACATCCCTGGACACTACAGGACAATTTAGCTTGGCCAATCCACCCTAACCTGCACTTCCCTGGACACTAAAGGACAATTTAGCATGGCTAATCCACCCTAACCTGCACATCCCTGGATACTACGGACAATTTAGCATGGCCAATCCACCCTAACCTGCACATCCCTGGAGACTATGGGACAATTTAGCATGGCCAATCCACCCTAACCTGCACATCCCTGGGCACTACCGGACAATTTAGCATTGCCAATCCACCCTAACCTACAAATCCCTGGAGAATATGGACAATTTAGCATGGCCAAACCACCCTAAAGTGCACATCCCTGGGCACTACAGGACAATTTAGCATGGCCAATCCGCCCTAACCTACAAATCCCTGGAGACTATGGGACAATTTAGCATGGCCAATCCACCCTAACCTGCACATCACTGGACACTATGGGAAAATTTAGCATGGCCAATCCGCCCTAACCTACAAATCCCTGGAGACTATGGGACAATTTAGCATGGCCAATCCACCCTAACCTGCACATCCCTGGGCACTATGGGACAATTTAGCATGGCCAATCCACCCTAACCTGCACTTCCCTAGACACTATGGGTCAATTTAGCATGGCCAATCCACCCTAACCTGCACATCCCTGGACACTATGGGAAAATTTAGCATGGCCAATCCGCCCTAACCTACAAATCCCTGGAGACTATGGGACAATTTAGCATGGCCAATCCACCCTAACCTGTACATCCCTGGACACTACGGGGCAATTTAGCATGGCCAATCCACCCCTAACCTGCACATCCCTGGGCACTATGGGACAATTTAGCATGGCCAATCCACCCTAACCTACACATCCCTGGGCACTATGGGACAATTTAGCATGGCCAATCCACCCTAACCTGCACATCCCTGGGCACTACGGGACAATTTAGCATGGCCAATCCACCCTAACCTGCACATCCCTGGGCACTATGGGACAATTTAGCATGGCCAATCCACCCGAACCTGCACATCCCTGGACACTATGGGACAATTTAGCATGGCCAATCCACCCTAACCTGCACATCCCTGGACACTATGGGAAAATTTAGCATGGCCAATCCGCCCTAACCTACAAATCCCTGGAGACTATGGACAATTTATTATGGCCAATCCACCATAAACTGCACATCCCTGGACACTACGGGACAATTTAGCACGGCCAATCCACCCTAAACTGCACATCCCTGGACACTATGGGACAATTTAGCATGGCCAATCGACCCTAAACTGCACATCCCTGGGCACTATGGGACAATTTAGCATGGCCAATCCACCCTAACCTGCACATTGCTGGACACTACGGGACAAATTAGCATGGCCAATCCACCCTAACCTGCACATCCCTGGGCACTATGGGACAATTTAGCATGGCCAATCCACCCTAACCTGCACTTCCCTAGACACTATGGGTCAATTTAGCATGGCCAATCCACCCTAACCTGCACATCCCTGGACACTATGGGAAAATTTAGCATGGCCAATCCGCCCTAACCTACAAATCCCTGGAGACTATGGGACAATTTAGCATGGCCAACCCACCCTAACCTGCACTTCCCTAGACACTATGGGTCAATTTAGCATGGCCAATCCACCCTAAACTGCACATCCCTTTGCACTACGGGTCAATTTAGCATGGCCAATCCACCCTAACCTACAAATCCCTGGAGACTATGGGACAATTTAGCATGGCCAATCCACCCTAACCTGCACATCCCTGGGCACTATGGGTCAATTTAGCATGGCCAATCCACCCTAACCTGCACATCCCTGGACACTATGGGTCAATTTAGCATGGCCAATCCACCCTAACCTGCACATCCCTGGACACTATGGGAAAATTTAGCATGGCCAATCCGCCCTAACCTACAAATCCCTGGAGACTATGGGACAATTTAGCATGGCCAATCCACCCTAACCTGTACATCCCTGGACACTACGGGGCAATTTAGCATGGCCAATCCACCCCTAACCTGCACATCCCTGGGCACTATGGGACAATTTAGCATGGCCAATCCACCCTAACCTACACATCCCTGGGCACTATGGGACAATTTAGCATGGCCAATCCACCCTAACCTGCACATCCCTGGGCACTACGGGACAATTTAGCATGGCCAATCCACCCTAACCTGCACATCCCTGGACACTACGGGACAATTTAGCATGGCCAATCCACCCGAACCTGCACATCCCTGGACACTATGGGACAATTTAGCATGGCCAATCCACCCTAACCTGCACATCCCTGGACACTATGGGAAAATTTAGCATGGCCAATCCGCCCTAACCTACAAATCCCTGGAGACTATGGACAATTTATTAGGCCAATCCACCCTAAACTGCACATCCCTGGACACTATGGGACAATTTAGCATGGCCAATCGACCCTAAACTGCACATCCCTGGGCACTATGGGACAATTTAGCATGGCCAATCTACCCTAACCTGCACATCGCTGGACACTACAGGACAATTTCACATGGCCAATCCACCCTAACCTGCACTTCCCTGGACACTACGGGACAATTTAGCATGGCCAATCCACCCTAACCTGCACATCCCTGGGCACTATGGGACAATTTAGCTTGGCCAATCCACCCTAACCTGCACTTCCCTGGACACTACGGGACAATTTAGCATGGCCAATCCACCCCAACCTGCACATCCCTGGGCACTACAGGACAATTTAGCTTGGCCAATCCACCCTAACCTGCACTTCCCTGGACACTATGGGTCAATTTAGCATGGCCATTCCACCCTAACCTGCACATCCCTGGACACTAAAGGACAATTTAGCATGGCTAATCCACCCTAACCTGCACATCCCTGGATACTACGGACAATTTAGCATGGCCAATCCACCCTAACCTGCACATCCCTGGAGACTATGGGACAATTTAGCATGGCCAATCCACCCTAACTTGCACATCCCTGGACACTATGGGACAAATTAGCATGGCCAATCCCCCCTAACCTACAAATCCTGGAGACTATGGACAATTTAGCATGGCCAAACCACCCTAACTTGCACATCCCTGGGCACTATGGGACAATTTAGCATGGCCAATCCACCCTAACCTGCACATCCCTTTGCACTACGGGTCAATTTAGCATGGCCAATCCACCCTAACCTGCACATCCCTGGGCACTATGGGGCAATTTAGCATGGCCAATCCACCCTAACCTGCACATCCCTGGGCACTATGGGACAATTTAGCATGGCCAATCCACCCTAACTTGCACATCCCTGGGCACTATGGGACAATTTAGCATGGCCAATCCACCCTAACCTGCACATCCCTTTGCACTACGGGTCAATTTAGCATGGCCAATCCACCCTAACCTGCACATCCCTGGACACTATGGGACAATTTAGCACGGCCAATCCACCCTAACCTGCACATCCCTGGGCATTATGGGACAATTTAGCACGGCCAATCCACCCTAACCTGCACATCCCTGGGCACTACAGGACAATTTAGCATGGCCAATCCACCCTAAACTGCACGTCCCTGGACACTATGGGTCAATTAGACATGGCCAATCCACCCTAACCTGCACATCACTGGACACTATGGGACAATTTAGCATGACCAATCCACCCTCAACTGCATGTCCCTGGACACTATCACTCAATTTAGCACGGCCAATCCACCCTAACCTGCACATCCCTGAGGCACGATGGGACAATTTAGCATGGCCAATCCACCCTAACCTGCACATCCCTGGGCACTGCAGGACAATTTAGCATGGCCAATCCACCCTAACCTGCACATTGCTGGACACTACGGGACAAATTAGCACAGCCAATCCACCCTAACCTACACACCCCTGGAGACTATGGGACAATTTAGCATGACCAATCCACCCTAACCTGCACATCCCTGGACATTACAGGACAATTTAGCATGCCCAATCCACCCTAACCTGCACATCCCTGGACCTTACAGGACAATTTAGCATGGCCAATCAACCCTAACCAGCACTTCCCTGGACACTACGGGTCAATTTAGCATGGCCAATCCACTCTAACCTGCACATCCCTGGACACTACAGGACAATTTAGCATGGCCAATCCACCCTAACCTGCACATCCCTGGACTTTCCAGGACAATTTAGCATGGCCAATCCACCCTAACCTGCACTTCCCTGGACACTATGGGACAATTTAGCATGGCCAATCCACCCTAACCTACAAATCCCGGGAGACTATGGACAATTTAGCATGGCCAATCCACCCTAACCTGCTCATCCCTGGACACTCTGGGTCAATTTAGCACGATCAATCGACCCTAACCTGCAAATCCCTGGGCACTATGGGTCGATTTAGCATGGCCAATCCACCCTAACCTGCACTTCCCTGGACACTACGGGACAATTTAGCATGGCCAATCCATCCTAACCTGCACATCCCTGGACACTACAGGACAATTTAGCTTGGCCAATCCACCCTAACCTGCACTTCCCTGGACACTAAAGGACAATTTAGCATGGCTAATCCACCCTAACCTGCACATCCCTGGATACTACGGACAATTTAGCATGGCCAATCCACCCTAACCTGCACATCCCTGGAGACTATGGGACAATTTAGCATGGCCAATCCACCCTAACCTGCACATCCCTGGGCACTACCGGACAATTTAGCATTGCCAATCCACCCTAACCTACAAATCCCTGGAGAATATGGACAATTTAGCATGGCCAAACCACCCTAAAGTGCACATCCCTGGGCACTACAGGACAATTTAGCATGGCCAATCCACCCTAACCTGCACATCCCTTTGCACTACGGGTCAATTTAGCATGGCCAATCCACCCTAACCTGCACATCCCTGGGCACTATGGGACAATTTAGCACCGCCAATCCACCCTAAACTGCATGTCCCTGGACACTATGGGTCAATTAGGCATGGCCAATCCACCCTAACCTGCACATCACTGGACACTATGGGACAATTTAGCATGGCCAATCCACCCTAACCTGCACATCCCTGGGCACTGCAGGACAATTTAGCATGGCCAATCCACCCTAACCTGCACATTGCTGGACACTACGGGACAAATTAGCACAGCCAATCCACCCTAACCTGCACAACTCTGGAGATTATGGGACAATTTAGCATGACCAATCCACCCTTACCTGCACATCCCTGGACATTACAGGACAATTTAGCATGGCCAATCCACCCTAACCTGCACATCCCTGGACCTTACAGGACAATTTAGCATGGCCAATCCACCCTAACCTGCACTTCCCTGGACACTACGGGGCAATTTAGCATGGCCAATCCACCCTAACCTGCACTTCCCTGGACACTATGGGTCAATTTAGCATGGCCAATCCACTCTAACCTGCACTTTCCTTGACACTACGGGACAATTTAGCATGGCCTATCCACCCTAAACTGGATATCACTGGGGCCCTACAGGACAACTTAGCATGGCCAACCCACCCTAACCTGCACATCCCTGGAGACTATGAGATAATTTAGCATGGCCAATCCACCCTAATCTACAAATCCCTGGGCACTACAGGACAATTTCACATGGCCAATCCACCCTAACCTGCACTTCCCTGGACACTACGGGACAATTTAGCATGGCCAATCCACCCTAACCTGCACATCCCTGGGCACTATGGGACAATTTAGCTTGGCCAATCCACCCTAACCTGCACTTCCCTGGACACTACGGGACCATTTAGCATGGCCAATCCACCCCAACCTGCACATCCCTGGGCACTACAGGACAATTTAGCTTGGCCAATCCACCCTAACCTGCACTTCCCTGGACACTATGGGTCAATTTAGCATGGCCATTCCACCCTAACCTGCACATCCCTGGACACTAAAGGACAATTTAGCATGGCTAATCCACCCTAACCTGCACATCCCTGGATACTACGGACAATTTAGCATGGCCAATCCACCCTAACCTGCACATCCCTGGAGACTATGGGACAATTTAGCATGGCCAATCCACCCTAACTTGCACATCCCTGGACACTATGGGACAAATTAGCATGGCCAATCCCCCCTAACCTACAAATCCTGGAGACTATGGACAATTTAGCATGGCCAAACCACCCTAACTTGCACATCCCTGGGCACTATGGGACAATTTAGCATGGCCAATCCACCCTAACCTGCACATCCCTTTGCACTACGGGTCAATTTAGCATGGCCAATCCACCCTAACCTGCACATCCCTGGGCACTATGGGGCAATTTAGCATGGCCAATCCACCCTAACCTGCACATCCCTGGGCACTATGGGACAATTTAGCATGGCCAATCCACCCTAACTTGCACATCCCTGGGCACTATGGGACAATTTAGCATGGCCAATCCACCCTAACCTGCACATCCCTTTGCACTACGGGTCAATTTAGCATGGCCAATCCACCCTAACCTGCACATCCCTGGACACTATGGGACAATTTAGCACGGCCAATCCACCCTAACCTGCACATCCCTGGGCATTATGGGACAATTTAGCACGGCCAATCCACCCTAACCTGCACATCCCTGGGCACTACAGGACAATTTAGCATGGCCAATCCACCCTAAACTGCACGTCCCTGGACACTATGGGTCAATTAGACATGGCCAATCCACCCTAACCTGCACATCACTGGACACTATGGGACAATTTAGCATGACCAATCCACCCTCAACTGCATGTCCCTGGACACTATCACTCAATTTAGCACGGCCAATCCACCCTAACCTGCACATCCCTGAGGCACGATGGGACAATTTAGCATGGCCAATCCACCCTAACCTGCACATCCCTGGGCACTGCAGGACAATTTAGCACGGCCAATCCACCCTAACCTGCACATCCCTGGGCATTATGGGACAATTTAGCACGGCCAATCCACCCTAACCTGCACATCCCTGGGCACTACAGGACAATTTAGCATGGCCAATCCACCCTAAACTGCACATCCCTGAGACACTATGGGTCAATTAGACATGGCCAATCCACCCTAACCTGCACATCACTGGACACTATGGGACAATTTAACACGGCCAATCCACCCTAAACTGCATGTCCCTGGACACTATCACTCAATTTAGCACGGCCAATCCACCCTAACCTGCACATCCCTGAGGCACGATGGGACAATTTAGCATGGCCAATCCACCCTAACCTGCACATCCCTGGGCACTGCAGGACAATTTAGCATGGCCAATCCACCCTAACCTGCACATTGCTGGACACTACGGGACAAATTAGCACAGCCAATCCACCCTAACCTACACACCCCTGGAGACTATGGGACAATTTAGCATGACCAATCCACCCTAACCTGCACATCCCTGGACATTACAGGACAATTTAGCATGCCCAATCCACCCTAACCTGCACATCCCTGGACCTTACAGGACAATTTAGCATGGCCAATCAACTCTAACCAGCACTTCCCTGGACACTACGGGTCAATTTAGCATGGCCAATCCACTCTAACCTGCACTTCCCTGGACACTACAGGACAATTTAGCATGGCCAATCCACCCTAACCTGCACATCCCTGGACTTTACAGGACAATTTAGCATGGCCAATCCACCCTAACCTACAAATCCCGGGAGACTATGGACAATTTAGCATGGCCAATCCACCCTAACCTGCTCATCCCTGGACACTCTGGGTCAATTTAGCACGGCCAATCGACCCTAACCTGCAAATCCCTGGGCACTATGGGTCAATTTAGCATGGCCAATCCACCGTAACCTGCACTTCCCTGGACACTACGGGACAATTTAGCATGGCCAATCCATCCTAACCTGCACATCCCTGGACACTACAGGACAATTTAGCTTGGCCAATCCACCCTAACCTGCACTTCCCTGGACACTAAAGGACAATTTAGCATGGCTAATCCACCCTAACCTGCACATCCCTGGATACTACGGACAATTTAGCATGGCCAATCCACCCTAACCTGCACATCCCTGGAGACTATGGGACAATTTAGCATGGCCAATCCACCCTAACCTGCACATCCCTGGGCACTACCGGACAATTTAGCATTGCCAATCCACCCTAACCTGCACATCCCTGGGCACTGCAGGACAATTTAGCATGGCCAATCCACCCTAACCTGCACATTGCTGGACACTACGGGACAAATTAGCACAGCCAATCCACCCTAACCCTAACCATAATCCCTGGAGATTATGGGACAATTTAGCATGACCAATCCACCCTTACCTGCACATCCCTGGACATTACAGGACAATTTAGCATGGCCAATCCACCCTAACCTGCACATCCCTGGACCTTACAGGACAATTTAGCATGGCCAATCCACCCTAACCTGCACTTCCCTGGACACTACGGGTCAATTTAGCATGGCCAATCCACTCTAACCTGCACTTTCCTTGACACTATGGGACAATTTAGCATGGCCAATCCACCCTAACCTGCACATCCCTGGACACTACGGGTCAATTTAGCATGGCCAATCCACTCTAACCTGCACTTTCCTTGACACTACGGGACAATTTAGCATGGCCAATCCACCCTAAACTGCACATCCCTGGACACTACAGGACAATTTAGCATCGCCAATCCACCCTAAACTGCACATCCCTGGGGCACTACAGGACAACTTAGCATGGCTAATCCACCCTAACCTGCACATCCCTGGACACAACGGACAATTTAGCACGGCCTATCCACCCTAACCTACAAATCCCGGGAGACTATGGACAATTTAGCATGGCCAATCCACCCTAACCTGCTCATCCCTGGACACTCTGGGTCAATTTAGCATGGCCAATCCACACTAACCTGCACATCTTTGGACTGTGGGAGGAAACCAGACCACCCGGAGGAAACCCACGCTGACACAGTCGGGAGGGGCGGTGGAGTACCCTGCAAACTCCACACTGAAAGTGAATCGAACACCGGTCCCCAGTGCCGTGAGGCAGCAGCGCTAACTTCTCCCTCATCCCAGATGTTGCTCATCCCTGGAACCATCTTTGCAAACCGCTTCTACACTCTCTCCAACGCCGTCGCATCTTTCTCACGACGATCGGGTACACACGTGGGAAATCTCGGCGAAGTGGGAATGCATATCTTTGACGGGCCTGACCACGCTTTCATCCCACGGAAAGGACAGCATCAGTACTGTCATTCGAACTGGAGGGCTCAAAGTCACATTGAGGAACTGGCGAGGTGGAAAAATCGACAACAGGCCAGCCCCAACTCTCCCTCCTGTCAATACAAGCGAACTGATCCCACTGAGTAATTAGCACACTGCTGGAGGCTGACAGAGATGGACGGTCCTCCATCACTTTGAAAGGGCCTCCAATCGCATTGTCATTCCGCCCCACTGCAGGCTGTCAATACCATCTCTCACCGCCTTCTGTCGCCCTCCTCCAAGCCCCAGGCCTCCACGCTACCAACCCCTCGCCAAGGTCAGAGGCACTGTCCCCTTAACTAATCGTCAACCCATAGCTCTCAGCGCAAAGGGCCCCAACACCGTGCTCCACGGTTCCAAACAGAGTCAGGACGAACAAATAGAGAAAATCGAGGGCACAGCCTTGGCATCTAGAATGTGCTTTATTGTCACGTGGACTGAAACGGGTCCAGCGAAATGTTGGCCAGTCACCACCTACGGCGCCATCTTCGGTTCAAAGATACAGGTTCTGAGGTACAAATTCTTAGGGGAATAAAACGAATTAGAGAAATTAAAAAGTCCAGCGTGACAGATCGTAGGGATGAATTAGAAAAATAAATTGAAGCTCAGACTTGCCAGCCCAGACCACCCAGCCTCCAGACTGCGCAAGGCTCCACCGAGATGGCCACATGAGGCCACGCCCGGCCAATGGGAGACCGCCACACTGGGCCAGTCAGAGACCCCACACCGGGCCAATGGGAGACTGCCACATCAGATCGCCGGGAGACGGCCGCACTAGGGCAATGGGAGACCGCCACACTGGGCCAATCAGAGACCACCACACTGGGCCAATCAGAGACCCCACACCGGGCCAGTGGGAGACCAACACATCAGATTGCCGGGAGACAGCCGCACTAGGGCAATGGGAGACCGCCACACTGGGTCAATCAGAGACCACCACACCAGGCCAATGGGAGACTGCCACAATGGATCATTGGGAGACCACCATGTCAGACCATGGGGAGACTGCCATGCTGAGTTGCCGGGAGACCACCACACCAGGCCAATAGGAGACTGCCATGCTGGATTGCTGAGGTACCACCACACCAGGCCAATAGGAGACTGCCATGCTGGATTGCTGAGGTACCACCACACCAGGCCAATAGGAGACTGCCATGCTGGATTGCTGGGGTACCACCACACCAGGCCAATAGGAGACTGCCATGCTGGATTGCTGGGGTACCACCACACCAGGCCAATGGGAGACCACCATGCTGGGTTGCCTGGAGACCACCACATTGGGACAATGGGAGACCGCCACACTGGATTGCCGGGAGACCGCCATACCAAGGCAATGGAAGTCTGCCATGTTGGGTCGCCGGGAGACTGGCACACCGCACCAATGGGATTTCTGGAGACTGCCATATCAGGTTGCCGGGAGACCACCATGCCAAGCCAGTGGTTGACCACCACATCCGTCCAATGGGAGACCATCACACTGAGCCAATGGGAGAGTGCCACAAAGGGCCAATGGGAGAGTTAATGATGGGCACCACACTCTCAGAAGGAAGTTGAGGGATGGGCTATGAGGGAGATTTACCAGAATTCTGCCAGACCTGCTTTGTTTTGCCAGCATCTTCCGTTTTTGTTTCAGAATCCAGCATCCACAGTAGTTATAGAGGTTTCAAAAATCATGTGAGGCATGGGTAGGGTAAATAGACAAGGTCTTTTCCCTGGGGTGGGGGAATCCAGAACTAGAGGGGCATAGGTTTAGGGGGAGAGGGGAAAGGGACCCGAGGGACAACTTTTTCACACAGAGGGTGGTGCGTATACGGAATGAGGAAATGGTGGAGGCTGGTACAATGACAACATTTAAAAGGCATGTGGATGGTATATGAATAGGAAGGATTTAGAGGGATATAGGCCTAATGCTGGCAAATGGGACTCGATTAAGTTAGGATATCTGGTCGGCATGGACGAGTCAGACCAAAGGGTCTGTTTCCGTGCTGTACATCTCTATGACTCTAACTGGGACTAGACTAACTTAGGATATCTGGCCAGCATGGAGGAGCTGGACCGAAGGGTCTGGTTTGGTGCTATACATCTCTCTGACTCTAAATACAGGAGTGGGAATTGGTTTAGCTCCATTGGCTGGATCATGGGTTCACAGTGTGGGTTCACTTCCCATCACCGGTTTGAGGTTACCATGAAGGACTCAACTTCTCAACCTCAGGTCCGGTGGGCCTCAGGTGAAATCACCACCAGTCGCTTCTCTCTCAAATGAGAGAGCAGCCCCTTTGGTCTGGTAAGACTTTGGTGACACAACTCGAGTGAAAAGTCTATAATGTCACCATGTACGTAGGTACAAGGGAGCAAAAGAAACAAAGTTTAACATTACCTTCCTCAAATAAGTAGAATAGATTCAGTTAACCCTAATAGTCCTTCACTAGAAAAATCAAGGAGCAAAGTTCAAACTCCGATGAGCCTTCTGCTTAGCTCATTCTTCAGGTGATCTCAACGTCGCTGAGACTGGGAGAACTCACTTTCTCGCCACGAGGATAACTATATGAAAAATGTAAGGAGTTAACCACAGAAATGCCATGTCTTCAGGCAGACAGCCAATGCCAAAAGTAACAAGGAACAGAGGAGCTACCTCTGGTAAGAAAGGAGGCCGCAGCCTTGCAGGAATTTGAATGAAAGAATCGTAACAAGAGTCGGGCTTTTACAATTAAAAGTCGAGCCTTGAGAGGTGGCTCAGTGGTTAGCACTGCTGCCTCAGCACTGACCCTCCAACAGTGCCCACTCCCACAGCGCTGACCCTATGACAGTGCCCACTCCCTCAGCGCTGACCCTCCGACAGTGCCCACTCCCTCAGCGCTGACCCTCTGACAGTGCCAACTCCCTCAGCGCTGACCCTTTGACAGTGCCCACTCCCTCAGCGCTGACCCTCCAACAGTGCCCACTCCCTCAGCACTGACCATGTGACAGTGCCCACTCCCTCAGCGCTGACCCTCCGACAGTGCCCACTCCCTCAGCGCTGACCCTCCGACAGTGCCCACTCCCTCAGCGCTGACCCTCCGACAGTTCCTGCTCCCTCAGCACTGACCCTTTGACAGTGCCTGCTCCCTCAGCGCTGACTCTCCGACAGTGCCCACTCCCTCAGCACTGACCCTGTGACAGTGCCCACTCCCTCAGCGCTGACCCTCCGACAGTGCCCACTCCCTCAGCGCTGACCCTCCGACAGTGCCCACTCCCTCAGCGCTGACCCTATGACAGTGCCCACTCCCTCAGCGCTGACCCTCCGACAGTGCCCACTCCCTCAGCGCTGACCCTCTGACAGTGCCAACTCCCTCAGCACTGACCCTGTGACAGTGCCCACTCCCTCAGCGCTGACCCTCCGACAGTGCCCACTCCCTCAGCGCTGACCCTCCGACAGTGCCCACTCCCTCAGCGCTGACCCTCCGACAGTGCCCACTCCCTCAGCGCTGACCCTCCGACAGTGCCCACTCCCTCAGCGCTGACCCTCTGACAGTGCCAACTCCCTCAGTACTGACCCTTTGACAGTGCCCACTCCCTCAGTACTGACCCTCTGACAGTGCCCACACCCTCAGCACTGACCCTCCGACAGTGCCCACTCCCTCAGCACTGACCCTCCGACAGTACCCACTCCCTCAGTACTGACCCTTCGACAGTGCCCACTCCCTCAGCGCTGACCCTCTGACAGAGCCTACTCCCTCAGTACTGACCCTCCGACAGTGCCCGCTCCCTCAGCACTGACCCTCCGACAGTGCCCACTCCCTCAGTACTGACCCTCCGACAGTGCCCGCTCCCTCAGCGCTGACCCTTTGATAGTGCCCACTCCCTCAGCACTGACCCTTTGACAGTGCCCGCACCCTCAGCACTGACCCTCCGACAGTGCCCGCTCCCTCAGCGCTGACCCTTTGATAGTGCCCACTCCCTCAGCACTGACCCTCTGACAGTGCCCGCACCCTCAGCACTGACCCTCCAACAGCACCCATTCCTGCAGCACTGACTCTCTGACAGTGCATGTTCCCTCAGCCCTGACCCTCAGACAGTGCAGCGCTCCCTCCCTCCCAGCACTGTTGACCATAAACTCTCCGCTATTTTGCAAACGACCAGCAAGTGGCAGCAGTGTGCTGCATGAAGCAGTGAGCTCCTCGGACAGCCAGACACTGCACCCTGGAAGCAGCAACTGTTAAAATGTAGACTATGGCCTTTGGTCGCTCCTGGGTTATTTATTGACAAAGGGTTCAGGCGCACTGTGATCTGTCAGGGGTGACCTCCCTCTCAGTCAGGAGCATTACCGCCGACACAGAAGGCGTTGGCGGAAGAGTCACTGGTCAGTTTGGGGCTGGTTAGCTCTATCCAAGTATCTCACAGGTCTCTCTCTGGTAAGGCGGGCCGCTCGGTGTTGGGTAAACACCAAGATTAGGCAACGTTTGGGCAGGAGCCATTTTGGTGGCGTGGTTGGGGAGCAATGAGAAATGTGCGCTCCCCGCACGTGGGCGTACACCACTCTGCCGATGTCGGTTTTCATTCGATGTCAGGAGGGGCTCAGGTGGGCTTTGACTTTTCCCACCCGGCTCCCTCCACACCCCTCCCCACACAACCCCACCTTCAACTTGGAGCTAAAGGTCACGGAGGTGGGGTGGGGGAGAGACAGTTGAGGAGGTGGGGAAGTAGACTGGATGGGCCAGATGGCCTACTACTCGGTAAAGGTGATGGGGGAAGGTGGGCAGGGAAGTGTGGGAATGATCAAACTGAGTAGCCGCGATCAAGTTGAATGGCACGGCGGGCCGAATGGCCTCCTCTTGCTGCTGGTTTCCTCAGAGGATGGAATCCCTACAGGATAGCAGCAGGCTATTCGGCCCGTCGGGTCCACACCAACCCTCTGAAGACCATCCCACCCAGACCTCCTGCACCCCCTCACTATATTCTTGTAACACTGCCAATCCACCCTAACCTGCACATCCCTGGGCACTATGGGACAATTTAGCATGGCCAACCTACCCTAACCTGCACATCCCTGGGCACTATGGGACAATTTAGCATGGCCAACCTACCCTAACCTGCACATCCCTGGGCACTATGGGACAATTTAGCATGGCCAATCCACCCTAACCTGCACATCCCTGGGCACTATGGGACAATTTAGCATGGCCAATCCACCCTAACCTGCACTTCCCTGGGCACTATGGGACAATTTAGCATGGCCAATCCACCCTAACCTGCACATCCCTGGGCACTACGGGACAATTTAGCATGGCCAATCCACCCTAACCTGCACATCCCTGGGCACTATGGGTCAATTTAGCATAGCCAATCCACCCTAACCTGCACATCCCTGGGCACTATGGGACAATTTAGCATGGCCAATCCACCCTAACCTGCACTTCCCTGGGCACTATGGGACAATTTAGCATGGCCAATCCACCCTAACCTGCACATCCCTGGGCACTACGGGACAATTTAGCATGGCCAATCCACCCTAACCTGCACATCCCTGGGCACTATGGGTCAATTTAGCATAGCCAATCCACCCTAACCTGCACATCCCTGGGCACTATGGGACAATTTAGCATGGCCAATCCACCCTAACCAGCACATCCCTGGACACTATGGGAAAATTTAGCATGGCCAATCCACCCTAACCTGCACATGTTAGGAGGAAACCGGAGCACCCGGAAGAAACCCACGCAGATACAGAGAGGGGGGAGTGTGCAAACTCCACACAGACATAGTCACCCGAGGCTGGAATTGAACCCAGGTCACTGGCGCCATGAGGCAGCAGTGTTAATCACTGAGCCACCCTTTTATTTTTCCATATTAAAAGGGGGGGGTGGTGAGAGAGACCAGAGAGTGTATGTGTGAGAGAGACAGAGAGTGTATGTGTGAGAGAGACAGAGAGTGTGCGTGTGAGAGAGACAGAGAGTGTGTGTGTGAGAGAGTCAGAGAGTGTGTGTGAGGGAGACAAAGTGTGTCTGTGTGAGAGGGAGAGTGTGTGTGTGTGAGAGAGAGAGTGTGTGAGAGAGAGAGTGTATGTGAGAGCGAGTGTGTGTGTGAGAGAGACAGAATGTGTGTGTGTGTGAGCGAGTCAGAGAGTGTGTGTGAGAGAGACAAAGAGTGTGAATGTGAGAGAGACAGAGAGTGTGTGTGTGAGAGAGTGTGTGTGGAAGTCAGTGTGTGTGAGAGAGAGATAGAGAGAGTGTGTGTGAGAGAGACAGAGAGTGTGTGTGTGAGAGAGTGTGTGTGGAAGTCAGTGTGTGTGAGAGAGAGATAGAGAGAGTGTGTGTGAGAGAGACAGAGAGTGTGTGTGTGAGAGAGTCAGAGAATGTGTGTGACAGAGACAGAGTGTGTGTGTGTGTGTGTGAGAGAGACAGAGAATGTGTGTGAGAGAGAGGGTTTGTGTATGTGAGGGAGTCGAGTTTGTATGTGTGAGAGAGACAGAGAGTGTGTGTGTGAGAGAGTCAGTGTGTGTGAGAGAGAGACAGAGAGTGTGTGTGAGAGAGAGTCAGAGAGTGTGTGTGTGAGGGAGAGTGTGTGTGTGAGGGAGAGTGTGTGTGAGAGAGAGTCAGAGTTTGTGTGTGTGAGAGAGTCAGTGTATGTGGGAGAGAGACAGAGAGTGTGTGTGTGAGAGAGTCAGAGAGTGTGAGAGAGAGAGACAGAGATTGTGCGTGTGAGAGAGTCAGAGAGTGTGTGTGAGAGAGACAGAGAGTGTGTGTGTGAGAGTCAGTGAGTGTGTGTGAGAGACAGAGAGTGTGTGTGTGAGAGACAGAGTGTGTGTGTGAGAGACAGAGTGTGAATGTGAGAGAGACAGAGAGTGTGTGTGTGAGAGAGACGGAGAGTGTGTGTGTGAGAGAGTCAGTGAGTGTGTGTGAGAGACAGTGTGTGTGAGAGAGTCAGTGTGTGTGAGAGTCAGTGTGTGTGAGAGAGAAAGACAGAGTGTGTGTGAGAGAGACAGAGAGTGTGTGTGTGAGAGAGTCAGTGTGTGTGAGAGAGAGAGACAGTGTGTGTGTGTGAGAAAGTCAGAGACTGTGTGTGTGAGAGTCAGAGTGTGTGTGTGAGAGAGTCTGAGAGTGTGTGAGAGAGAGTCAGAGTGTGTGTGTGTGTGAGACAGAGAGTGTGTGTGTGTGAGAGAGAGACAGAGAGTGTGTGTGTGAGAGAGTTAGACAGTGTGTGTGTGAGAGACAAAGACTGTGTTTAGCATGGCCAATCCACCCTAACCTGCACATCCCTGGGCACTTTGGGACAATTTAGCATGGCCAATCCACCCTCACCTGCACATCCCTGGCACTATGGGACAATTTAGCATGGCCAATCCACCCTAACCTGCACATTCCTGGACACTACGGGACAATTTAGCATGGCCAATCCACCCTAACCTGCACATCCCTGGGCACTATGGGTCAATTTAGCATAGCCAATCCACCCTAAGCTGCACATCCCTGGGCACTATGGGACAATTTAGCATGGCCAATCCACCCTAACCTGCACTTCCCTGGGCACTATGGGACAATTTAGCAAGGCCAATCCACCCTAACCTGCACATCCCTGGGCACTTTGGGACAATTTAGCAGAGCCATTCCACCCTAACCTGCACATCCCTGGGCACTATGGGACAATTTAGCACAGCCAATCCACCCTAACCTGCACATCCCTGGACACTTTGGGACAATTTAGCATGGCCAATCCACCCTAACCTGCACATCCCTGGGCACTATGGGACAATTTAGCATGGCCAATCCACCCTAACCTGCACATCCATGGGCACTTTGGGACAATTTAGCATGGCCAATCCACCCTAACCTGCACATCCCTGGGCACTATGGGACAATTTAGCATGGCCAATCCACCCTAACCTGCACATCCCTGGGCACTATGGGACAATTTAGCATGGCCAATCCACCCTAACCTGCACATCCCTGGGCACTATGGGACAATTTAGCAGAGCCAATCCACCCTAACCTGCACATCCCTGGGCACTATGGGACAATTTAGCATGGCCAATCCACCCTAACCTGCACATCCCTGGGCACTTTGGGACTATTTAGCATGGCCAATCCACCCTAACCTGCACATCCCTGGACACTATGGGACAATTTAGCATGGCCAATCCACCCTAACCTGTATATCCCTGGACACTATGGGAAAATTTAGCACGGCCAATCCGCCCGAACCTGCACATCTTAGGAGGAAACCGGAGCACCCGGAAGAAACCCACGCAGATTCAGAGAGGGGGGAGTGTGCAAACTCCACACAGACATAGTCGCCTGAGGCTGGAATTGAACCCAGGTCACTGGCACCATGAGGCAGCAGTGTTAATCACTGAGCCACCCTTTTATTTTTCCATATAAAAAGGGTTGGGGGTCGGGGGGAGAGAGACACAGAGTGTGTGTGTGAGAGAGTCAGAGTGTGTGTGTGTGAGAGAGACAGAGACAGAGAGTGTGTGTGTGTGAGAGACAGAAAGTATGAATGTGAGAGAGACAGAGAGTGTGTGTGAGAGACAGAGAGAGAGTGTGTGTGTGAAAGAGTCAGAGAGTGTGTGTGAGAGACAGAGAGTGTGTGAATGAGTCAGAGAGTGTGTGAAAGAGTCAGAGAGTGTGTGTGTGAGAGAGTCAGAGAGTGTGTGTGTTTGTGAGAGTCAGAGAGTGTGTGTGAGGGAGACAGTGTGTGTGTGAGGGAGACAGTGTGTGTGTGAGAGTGACAGAGAGTGTGTCTGTGTGAAAGAGTCAGAGAGTGTGTGTGAGAGACAGAGAGTGTGTGAAAGAGTCAGAGAGTGTGTGAAAGAGTCAGAGAGTGTGTGTAAGAGTCAGAGAGTGTGTGTGAGAGACAGAGAGTGTGTGTGGGAGAGTCAGAGAGTGTGTGTGAGAGAGTCAGAGAGTGTGTGTGTGAGAGAGTCAGAGAGTGTGTGTGTGAGAGAGAGTCAGAGAGTGTGTGTGAGGGAGACAGTGTGTGTGTGAGGGAGACAGTGTGTGTGTGAGAGTGACAGTGTGTGTGTGAGAGAGTCAGAGAGTGTGTGTGTGAGAGACAGAGAGTGTGTGTGAGAGAGTCAGAGAGTGTGTGTGAGAGAGTCAGAGAGTGTGTGTGTGAGAGTCAGAGAGTGTGTGTGTGTGAGAGAGAGTCAGAGAGTGTGTGTGTGAGAGTCAGAGAGTGTGTGTGTGTGAGAGAGAGTCAGAGAGTGTGTGTGAGGGAGACTGTGTGTGTGTGAGGGAGTCTGGGTGTGTGTGAGAGAGACAGAGTGTGTGTGTGAGAGAGTCAGAGAGTGTGTGTGTGAGAGACAGAGAGTGTGTGTGAGAGAGTCAGAGATTGTGTGTGAGAGAGTCAGAGAGTGTGTGTGTGTGAGAAACAGAGAGTGTGAATGTGAGAGAGAGAGACAGAGAGTGGATGTGAGAGAGTCAGAGTTTGTGTGTGAGAGACAGAGAATGTGTGTGTGAGAGACAGAGAGTGTGAATGTGAGAGAGAGACAGAGAGTGGATGTGAGAGAGTCAGAGTTTGTGTGTGTGAGAGACAGAGAGTGTGAATGTGAGAGAGAGAGACAGAGAGTGGATGTGAGAGAGTCAGAGTTTGTGTGTGTGAGAGACAGAGAGTGTGTGTGAGAGAGAGACAGAGAGTGTATGTGCGTGAGAGAGTCAGAGAGTGTGAGTGAGAGAGTGTGTGTGTGAGAGAGAGAGTCAGAGAGTGAGTGTGAGAGATTCAGAGAGTGTGTGTGAGAGAGAAACAGAGACTGTGTGTGTGTGAGAGAGAGAGACAGAGAGTATGTGTGTGAGAGACAGAGAGTGTGTTTAGCATGGCCAATCCACCCTAACCTGCACATCCCTGGGCACTATGGGAAAATTTCCCATGGCCAATCCACCCTAACCTGCACATCCCTGGGCACTATGGGAAAATTTAGCATGGCCAATCGACCCTAACGTGCACATCCCTGGACACCATGGGAAAATTTAGCATGGCCAATCCACCCTATCCTGCACATCCCTGGGCACTATGGGACAATTTAGCATGGCCAATCCACCCTAACCTGCACATCCCTGGGCACTATGGGACAATTTAGCATGGCCAATCCACCCTAACCTGTATATCCCTGGACACTATGGGAAAATTTAGCACGGCCAATCTGCCCGAACCTGCACATCTTAGGAAGAAACCGGAGCACCCGGAAGAAACCCACGCAGATACAGAGAGGGGGGAGTTTGCAAACTCCACACAGACATAGTCGCCTGAGGCTGGAATTGAACCCAGGTCACTGGTGCCATGAGGCAGCAGTGTTAATCACTGAGCCACCCTTTTATTTTTCCATATAAAAAGGGGTGGGGGAGCGGGGGGAGAGAGACACAGAGTGTGTGTGTGAGAGAGTCAGAGTGTGTGTGTGTGTGTGAGAGAGAGAGACAGAGAGTGTGTGTGTGTGAGAAAGAGACAGAGAGTGTGTGTGAGAGAGAGACAGAGAGTGTGTGTGTGAGAGGGACAGAGAGTGTGTGTGTGAGAGGGACAGAGAGTGTGTGTGTGAGAGAGACAGAGAGTGTGTGTGTGTGAGAAAGAGACAGAGAGTGTGTGTGTGAGAGAGACAGAGAGTGTGTGTGTGAGAGGGACAGAGAGTGTGTGTGTGAGAGGGACAGAGAGTGTGTGTGTGAGAGGGACAGAGAGTGTGTGTGTGAGAGGGACAGAGAGTGTGTGTGTGAGAGAGACAGAGAGTGTGTTTGTGAGAGACAGAGAGTGTGTTTGTGAGAGGGACAGAGAGTGTGTGTGTGAGAGGGACAGAGAGTGTGTGTGTGAGAGGGACAGAGAGTGTGTGTGTGAGAGACAGAGAGTGTGTGTGTGAGAGGGACAGAGAGTGTGTGTGTGAGAGGGACAGAGAGTGTGTTTGTGAGAGGGACAGAGAGTGTGTGTGTGAGAGGGACAGAGAGTGTGTGTGTGTGAGAGGGACAGAGAGTGTGTGTGTGAGAGACAGAGAGTGTGTTTGTGAGAGGGACAGAGAGTGTGTGTGTGAGAGAGAGAGACAGAGAGTGTGTGTGTGTGAGAGACAGAGAGTGTGTTTGTGAGAGACAGAGAGTGTGTTTGTGAGAGGGACAGAGAGTGTGTGTGTGAGAGGGACAGAGAGTGTGTTTGTGAGAGGGACAGAGAGTGTGTGTGTGAGAGGGACAGAGAGTGTGTGTGTGTGAGAGGGACAGAGAGTGTGTGTGTGAGAGACAGAGAGTGTGTTTGTGAGAGGGACAGAGAGTGTGTGTGTGAGAGAGAGAGACAGAGAGTGTGTGTGTGTGAGAGACAGAGAGTGTGTTTGTGAGAGACAGAGAGTGTGTTTGTGAGAGGGACAGAGAGTGTGTGTGTGAGAGGGACAGAGAGTGTGTTTGTGAGAGGGACAGAGAGTGTGTGTGTGAGAGGGACAGAGAGTGTGTGTGTGAGAGGGACAGAGAGTGTGTGTGTGAGAGGGACAGAGAGTGTGTGTGTGAGAGACAGAGAGTGTGTTTGTGAGAGGGACAGAGAGTGTGTGTGTGAGAGGGACAGAGAGTGTGTGTGTGAGAGGGACAGAGAGTGTGTGTGTGAGAGGGACAGAGAGTGTGTGTGTGAGAGAGACAGAGAGTGTGTGTGTGAGAGAGACAGAGAGTGTGTGTGTGAGAGAGACAGAGAGTGTGTGTGTGAGAGGGACAGAGAGTGTGTGTGTGAGAGAGACAGAGAGTGTGTGTGTGAGAGGGACAGAGAGTGTGTGTGTGAGAGAGACAGAGAGTGTGTGTGTGAGAGACAGAGAGTGTGTTTGTGAGAGACAGAGAGTGTGTTTGTGAGAGAGACAGAGAGTGTGTGTGTGAGAGACAGAGAGTGTGTGTGTGAGAGACAGAGAGTGTGTGTGTGAGAGAGACAGAGAGTGTGTGTGTGAGAGACAGAGAGTGTGTGTGTGAGAGACAGAGAGTGTGTGTGTGAGAGGGACAGAGAGTGTGTGTGTGAGAGAGACAGAGAGTGTGTGTGTGAGAGAGACAGAGAGTGTGTGTGTGAGAGAGACAGAGAGTGTGTGTGTGAGAGAGACAGAGAGTGTGTGTGTGAGAGGGACAGAGAGTGTGTGTGTGAGAGAGACAGAGAGTGTGTGTGTGAGAGAGACAGAGAGTGTGCGTGTGAGAGACAGAGAGTGTGTGTGTGAGAGGGACAGAGAGTGTGTGTGTGTGAGAGACAGAGAGTGTGTGTGTGAGAGGGACAGAGAGTGTGTGTGTGAGAGGGACAGAGAGTGTGTGTGTGAGAGAGACAGAGAGTGTGTGTGTGAGAGAGACAGAGAGTGTGTTTGTGAGAGAGACAGAGAGTGTGTGTGTGAGAGGGACAGAGAGTGTGTGTGTGAGAGAGACAGAGAGTGTGTGTCTGAGAGAGACAGAGAGTGTGCGTGTGAGAGACAGAGAGTGTGTGTGTGAGAGGGACAGAGAGTGTGTGTGTGAGAGAGACAGAGAGTGTGTGTGTGAGAGGGACAGAGAGTGTGTGTGTGAGAGGGACAGAGAGTGTGTGTGTGAGAGAGACAGAGAGTGTGTTTGTGAGAGGGACAGAGAGTGTGCGTGTGAGAGAGACAGAGAGTGTGCGTGTGAGAGAGACAGAGAGTGTGTGTGTGAGAGGGACAGAGAGTGTGTGTGTGAGAGGGACAGAGAGTGTGTTTGTGAGAGGGACAGAGAGTGTGCGTGTGAGAGAGACAGAGAGTGTGCGTGTGAGAGAGACAGAGAGTGTGTGTGTGAGAGGGACAGAGAGTGTGTGTGTGAGAGGGACAGAGAGTGTGTTTGTGAGAGGGACAGAGAGTGTGCGTGTGAGAGACAGAGAGTGTGTGTGTGAGAGAGACAGAGAGTGTGTGTGTGAGAGAGACAGAGAGTGTGCGTGTGAGAGAGACAGAGAGTGTGTGTGTGAGAGGGACAGAGAGTGTGTGTGTGAGAGGGACAGAGAGTGTGTTTGTGAGAGGGACAGAGAGTGTGCGTGTGAGAGACAGAGAGTGTGTGTGTGAGAGGGACAGAGAGTGTGTGTGTGAGAGAGACAGAGAGTGTGTGTGTGAGAGAGACAGAGAGTGTGTGTGTGAGAGGGACAGAGAGTGTGTGTGTGAGAGGGACAGAGAGTGTGTGTGTGAGAGAGACAGAGAGTGTGTGTGTGAGAGGGACAGAGAGTGTGTGTGTGAGAGAGACAGAGAGTGTGTGTGTGAGAGAGACAGAGAGTGTGTGTGTGAGAGGGACAGAGAGTGTGTGTGTGAGAGAGACAGAGAGTGTGTGTGTGAGAGAGACAGAGAGTGTGCGTGTGAGAGAGACAGAGAGTGTGTGTGTGAGAGGGACAGAGAGTGTGTGTGTGAGAGGGACAGAGAGTGTGTTTGTGAGAGAGACAGAGAGTGTGTGTGTGAGAGAGACAGAGAGTGTGCGTGTGAGAGACAGAGAGTGTGTGTGTGAGAGGGACAGAGAGTGTGTGTGTGAGAGAGACAGAGAGTGTGCGTGTGAGAGACAGAGAGTGTGTGTGTGAGAGGGACAGAGAGTGTGTGTGTGAGAGAGACAGAGAGTGTGTGTGTGAGAGGGACAGAGAGTGTGTGTGTGAGAGGGACAGAGAGTGTGTGTGTGAGAGGGACAGAGAGTGTGTGTGTGAGAGAGACAGAGAGTGTGTGTGTGAGAGAGACAGAGAGTGTGTGTGTGAGAGGGACAGAGAGTGTGTTTGTGAGAGAGACAGAGAGTGTGTGTGTGAGAGAGACAGAGAGTGTGCGTGTGAGAGAGACAGAGAGTGTGCGTGTGAGAGGGACAGAGAGTGTGTGTGTGAGAGAGACAGAGAGTGTGTGTGTGAGAGAGACAGAGAGTGTGTGTGTGAGAGGGACAGAGAGTGTGTGTGTGAGAGGGACAGAGAGTGTGTGTGTGAGAGAGACAGAGAGTGTGTGTGTGAGAGGGACAGAGAGTGTGTGTGTGAGAGGGACAGAGAGTGTGTGTGTGAGAGGGACAGAGAGTGTGTGTGAGAGAGGGACAGAGAGTGTGTGTGTGAGAGAGACAGAGAGTGTGTGTGTGAGAGAGACAGAGAGTGTGTTTGTGAGAGAGACAGAGAGTGTGTGTGTGAGAGGGACAGAGAGTGTGTGTGTGAGAGAGACAGAGAGTGTGTGTGTGAGAGAGACAGAGAGTGTGTGTGTGAGAGGGACAGAGAGTGTGTGTGTGAGAGAGACAGAGAGTGTGTGTGTGAGAGGGACAGAGAGTGTGTGTGTGAGAGAGACAGAGAGTGTGTGTGTGAGAGGGACAGAGAGTGTGTGTGTGAGAGGGACAGAGAGTGTGTTTGTGAGAGAGACAGAGAGTGTGTGTGTGAGAGACAGAGAGTGTGTGTGTGAGAGGGACAGAGAGTGTGTGTGTGAGAGGGACAGAGAGTGTGTGTGTGAGAGAGACAGAGAGTGTGCGTGTGAGAGAGACAGAGAGTGTGCGTGTGAGAGGGACAGAGAGTGTGTTTGTGAGAGAGACAGAGAGTGTGTGTGTGAGAGAGACAGAGAGTGTGTGTGTGAGAGGGACAGAGAGTGTGTGTGTGAGAGAGACAGAGAGTGTGTGTGTGAGAGGGACAGAGAGTGTGTGTGTGAGAGGGACAGAGAGTGTGTTTGTGAGAGAGACAGAGAGTGTGTGTGTGAGAGACAGAGAGTGTGTGTGTGAGAGGGACAGAGAGTGTGTGTGTGTGAGAGGGACAGAGAGTGTGTGTGTGAGAGAGACAGAGAGTGTGCGTGTGAGAGAGACAGAGAGTGTGTGTGTGAGAGGGACAGAGAGTGTGTTTGTGAGAGAGACAGAGAGTGTGTGTGTGAGAGAGACAGAGAGTGCATGTGTGAGAGACTGAGAGAGTGTGTGAGAGAGACAGAGAGTGCATGTGTGTGGGAGAGTCAGAGAGTGTATGTGAGAGAGACAGAGAGAGTGTGTGTGTGTGAAAGAGTCAGAGAGTGTGTGTGTGAGAGACAGAGAGTGCATGTGTGTGGGAGAGTCAGAGAGTGTATGTTAGAGAGTCAGAGAGTGTGTGTGTGAGAGTGAGAGTCAGAGAGTGTGTGTGAGGGAGACAGTGTGTGTGTGAAGGAGACAGTGTGTGTGTGAGAGAGACAGAGTGTGTGTGTGAGAGAGTCAGAGAGTGTGTGTGTGAGAGACAGAGAGTGTGTGTGTGAGAGACAGAGAGTGTGTGTGTGAGAGTCAGAGAGTGTGTGTGTGTGTGTGAGAGAGAGTCAGAGTTTGTGTGTGAGGGAGACTGTGTGTGTGAGGGAGACTGTGTGTGTGAGGGAGACAGAGTGTGTGTATGAGAAAGTCAGAGAGTGTGTGTGTGAGAGTCAGAGAGTGTGTGTGTGAGAGACAGAGAGTGTGTGTGTGAGAGACAGAGAGTGTGAATGTGAGAGAGAGACAGAGAGTGGATGTGAGAGACAGAGAGTGTGTGAGAGAGACAGAGTGTGTATGTGCGTGAGAGAGTCAGAGAGTGTGAGTGAGAGACAGTGTGTGAGAGAGGGTCAGAGAGTGTGTGTGAGAGAGAGTCAGAGAGTGTGTGTGAGAGAGACAGAGAGTGTCTGTGTATGAGAGAGTCAGAGAGTGTGTGTGAGAGAGACAGAGTGTGTGTGTGAGAGTCAGAGAGTGTGTGTGTGAGAGTCAGAGAGTGTGTGTGTGTGTGAGAGAGAGAGTCAGAGTTTGTGTGTGAGGGAGACAGTGTGTGTGTGAGGGAGACTGTGTGTGTGAGAGAGACAGAGTGTGTGTGTGAGAAAGTCAGACAGTGTGTGAGAGAGACAGAGTGTGTATGTGCGTGAGAGAGTCAGAGAGTGTGAGTGAGAGACAGTGTGTGAGAGAGGGTCAGAGAGTGTGTGTGAGAGAGAGTCAGAGAGTGTGTGTGAGAGAGACAGAGAGTGTCTGTGTATGAGAGAGTCAGAGAGTGTGTGTGAGAGAGACAGAGAGTGTGTGTGAGAGTCAGAGAGTGTGTGTGTGAGAGTCAGAGAGTGTGTGTGTGTGTGAGAGAGAGAGTCAGAGTTTGTGTGTGAGGGAGACAGTGTGTGTGTGAGGGAGACTGTGTGTGTGAGAGAGACAGAGTGTGTGTGTGAGAAAGTCAGAGAGTGTGTGTGAGAGACAGAGTGTGTGTGTGAGAGTCAGAGAGTGTGTGTGTGAGAGACAGAGAGTGTGTGTGTGAGAGACAGAGAGTGTGAATGTGAGAGAGAGACAGAGAGTGGATGTGAGAGAGTCAGAGTTTGTGTGTGTGAGAGACAGAGAGTGTGTGAGAGAGACAGAGTGTGTATGTGCGTGAGAGAGTCAGAGAGTGTGAGTGAGAGACAGTGTGTGTGAGAGAGGGTCAGAGAGTGTGTGTGAGAGAGAGTCAGAGAGTGTGTGTGAGAGAGACAGAGAGTGTGTGTGAGAGAGAGTGTGTGTGAGACAGAGTGTCTGTGTGTGTGTGTGACAGAGTCAGAGAGTGTGTGTGTGAGAGAGAGAGTGTGTGTGAGAGAGAGAGTGTGTGTGAGAGAGTCAGAGTGTGAGAGAGACAGAGTGTGTGTGAGAGTTAGAGAATATGTGTGTGAGAGTCAGAGTGTGTGTGTGTGAGAGAGTCAGAGAGTGTGTGTGAGAGAGAGACAGAGAGTGTGTTTAGCATGGCCAATCCACCCTAACCTGCACATCCCTGGGCACTATGGGACAATTTAGCATGGCCAATCGACCCTAAACTGCACATCCCTTTGCACTACGGGTCAATTTAGCATGGCCAATCCACCCTAACCTGCACATCCCTGGACACTATGGGACAATTTAGCACGGCCAATCCACCCTAACCTGCACATCCCTGGGCACTATGGGACAATTTAGCACGGCCAATCCACCCTAACCTGTATATCCCTGGACACTATGGGAAAATTTAGCACGGCCAATCCGCCCGAACCTGCACATCTTAGGAGGAAACCGGAGCACCCGGAAGAAACCCACGCAGATTCAGAGAGGGGGGAGTGTGCAAACTCCACACAGACATAGTCGCCTGAGGCTGGAATTGAACCCAGGTCACTGGCACCATGAGGCAGCAGTGTTAATCACTGAGCCACCCTTTTATTTTTCCATATAAAAAGGGTTGGGGGTCGGGGGGAGAGAGATAGAGAGTGTGTGTGTGAGAGAGTCAGAGTGTGTGTGTGTGAGAGAGAGCGAGACAGAGAGTGTGTGTGTGTGAGAGAGAGTCAGAGAGTGAGTGTGAGAGAGTCAGAGAGTGTGTGTGAGAGGGACAGAGTGTGTGTGTGAGAGACAGAGAGTGTGAATGTGAGAGAGAGACAGAGAGTGGATGTGAGAGAGTCAGAGTTTGTGTGTGTGAGAGACAGAGAGTGTGTGTGGGAGAGTCAGAGAGTGTGTGTGAGAGAGTCAGAGAGTGTGTGTGTGAGAGAGTCAGAGAGTGTGTGTGAGGGAGACAGTGTGTGTGTGTGAGGGAGACAGTGTGTGTGTGAGAGTGACAGTGTGTGTGTGAGAGAGTCAGAGAGTGTGTGTGTGAGAGACAGAGAGTGTGTGTGTGAGAGACAGAGAGTGTGTGTGTGTGTGAAAGAGTCAGAGAGTGTGTGTGAGAGACAGAGAGTGTGTGAAAGAGTCAGAGAGTGTGTGTGAGAGACAGAGAGTGTGTGTGAGAGAGTCAGAGTGTGTGTGTGTGAGAGAGTCAGAGAGTGAGTGTGAGAGAGTCAGAGAGTGTGTGTGAGAGAGACAGAGTGTGTATGTGCGTGAGAGAGTCTGAGAGTGTGAGTGAGAGAGAGAGAGTGTGTGTGTGTGAGAGACAGAGAGTGTGAATGTGAGAGAGAGACAGAGAGTGGATGTGAGAGAGTCAGAGTTTGTGTGTGTGAGAGACAGAGAGTGTGTGTGAGAGAGACAGAGAGTGTATGTGCGTGAGAGAGTCAGAGAGTGTGAGTGAGAGAGAGAGTGTGTGTGTGAGAGAGAGAGTCAGAGAGTGAGTGTGAGAGAGTCAGAGATTGTGTGTGAGAGAGAAACAGAGACTGTGTGTGTGTGTGTGAGAGAGAGAGAGACAGAGAGTATGTGTGTGAGAGACAGAGAGTGTGTTTAGCATGGCCAATCCACCCTAACCTGCACATCCCTGGGCACTATGCGACAATTTAGCATGGCCAATCCACCATAATCTGCACATCCCTGGGCACTATGGAAATTTCCCATGGCCAATCCACCCTAACCTGCACATCCCTGGGCACTATGGGAAAATTTAGCATGGCCAATCGACCCTAACGTGCACATCCCTGGGCACTATGGGAAAATTTAGCATGGCCAATCCACCCTATCCTGCACATCCCTGGGCACTATGGGACAATTTAGCATGGCCAATCCACCCTAACCTGCACATCCCTGGGCACTATGGGAAAATTTAGCATGGCCAATCCACCCTAACCTGTATATCCCTGGACACTATGGGAAAATTTAGCACGGCCAATCTGCCCGAACCTGCACATCTTAGGAAGAAACCGGAGCACCCGGAAGAAACCCACGCAGATACAGAGAGGGGGGAGTGTGCAAACTCCACACAGACATAGTCGCCTGAGGCTGGAATTGAACCCAGGTCACTGGCGCCATGAGGCAGCAGTGTTAATCACTGAGCCACCCTTTTATTTTTCCATATAAAAAGGGGTGGGGGAGCGGGGGGAGAGAGACACAGAGTGTGTGTGTGAGAGAGTCAGAGTGTGTGTGTGTGTGTGTGTGAGAGAGAGAGACAGAGAGTGTGTTTGTGAGAGAGACAGAGAGTGTGTGTGTGTGAGAAAGAGACAGAGAGTGTGTGTGTGAGAGGGACAGAGAGTGTGTGTGTGAGAGGGACAGAGAGTGTGTGTGTGAGAGGGACAGAGAGTGTGTGTGTGAGAGGGACAGAGAGTGTGTGTGTGAGAGGGACAGAGAGTGTGTGTGTGAGAGAGACAGAGAGTGTGTGTGTGAGAGAGACAGAGAGTGTGTGTGTGAGAGGGACAGAGAGTGTGTGTGTGAGAGAGACAGAGAGTGTGTGTGTGAGAGGGACAGAGAGTGTGTGTGTGAGAGGGACAGAGAGTGTGTGTGTGAGAGGGACAGAGAGTGTGTGTGTGAGAGAGACAGAGAGTGTGTGTGTGAGAGAGACAGAGAGTGTGTGTGTGAGAGGGACAGAGAGTGTGTGTGTGAGAGAGACAGAGAGTGCATGTGTGAGAGACAGAGAGACTGTGTGAGAGAGACAGAGAGTGTGTGTGTGAGAGGGACAGAGAGTGTGTGTGTGAGAGGGACAGAGAGTGTGTGTGTGAGAGAGAGACAGAGAGTGTGTGTGTGAGAGAGACAGAGAGTGTGTGTGTGAGAGGGACAGAGAGTGTGTGTGTGAGAGGGACAGAGAGTGTGTGTGTGAGAGGGACAGAGAGTGTGTGTGTGAGAGGGACAGAGAGTGTGTTTGTGAGAGGGACAGAGAGTGTGTGTGTGAGAGACAGAGAGACTGTGTGAGAGAGACAGAGAGTGTGTGTGTGAGAGAGACAGAGAGTGCATGTGTGAGAGACAGAGAGACTGTGTGAGAGAGACAGAGAGTGCATGTGTGTGGGAGAGTCAGAGAGTGTATGTGAGAGAGACAGAGAGAGTGTGTGTGTGTGAAAGAGTCAGAGAGTGTGTGTGTGAGAGACAGAGAGTGCATGTGTGTGGGAGAGTCAGAGAGTGTGTGTGTGAGAGTGAGAGTCAGAGAGTGTGTGTGAGGGAGACAGTGTGTGTGTGAGGGAGACAGTGTGTGTGTGAGAGAGACAGAGTGTGTGTGTGTGAGAGAGTCAGAGAGTGTGTGTGTGAGAGACAGAGAGTGTGTGTGTGAGAGACAGAGAGTGTGTGTGAGAGTCAGAGAGTGTGTGTGTGAGAGTCAGAGAGTGTGTGTGTGAGAGTCAGAGAGTGTGTGTGTGAGAGTCAGAGAGTGTGTGTGTGTGTGAGAGAGAGAGTCAGAGTTTGTGTGTGAGGGAGACTGTGTGAGGGAGACAGAGTGTGTGTATGAGAAAGTCAGAGAGTGTGTGTGTGAGAGTCAGAGAGTGTGTGTGTGAGAGACAGAGAGTGTGTGTGTGAGAGACAGAGAGTGTGTGTGTGAGAGACAGAGAGTGTGAATGTGAGAGAGAGACAGAGAGTGGATGTGAGAGACAGAGAGTGTGTGAGAGAGACAGAGTGTGTATGTGCGTGAGAGAGTCAGAGAGTGTGAGTGAGAGACAGTGTGTGAGAGAGGGTCAGAGAGTGTGTGTGAGAGAGAGTCAGAGAGTGTGTGTGAGAGAGACAGAGAGTGTCTGTGTATGAGAGAGTCAGAGAGTGTGTGTGAGAGAGACAGAGAGTGTGTGTGAGAGTCAGAGAGTGTGTGTGTGTGAGTCAGAGAGTGTGTGTGTGTGTGAGAGAGAGAGTCAGAGAGTGTGTGTGAGAGAGACAGAGTGTGTGTGTGAGAGAGATAGAGTGTGTGTGTGAGAGAGACAGAGTGTGTGTGTGAGAGACAGAGTGTGTTTGTGAGAGTCAGAGAGTGTGTGTGTGAGTGACAGAGAGTGTGTGTGTGAGAGACAGAGAGTGTGAATGTGAGAGAGAAACAGAGAGTGGATGTGAGAGAGTCAGAGTTTGTGTGTGTGAGAGACAGAGAGTGTGTGAGAGAGACAGAGTGTGTATGTGCGTGAGAGAGTCAGAGAGTGTGAGTGAGAGAGACAGAGAGTGTGTGTGTGAGAGGGACAGAGTGTGTGTGTGTGAGAGAGACAGAGAGTGTGTGTGTGAGAGGGACAGAGAGTGTGTTTGTGAGAGAGACAGAGAGTGTGTGTGTGAGAGAGACAGAGAGTGTGTGTGTGTGGGAGAGTCAGAGAGTGTATGTGAGAGAGTCAGAGAGTGTGTGTGTGAGAGAGTCAGAGAGTGTGTGTGTGAGAGCGAGAGTCAGAGAGTGTGTGTGAGGGAGACAGTGTGTGTGTGAGGGAGACAGTGTGTGTGTGAGAGAGACAGAGTGTGTGTGTGAGAGAGACAGAGTGTGTGTGTGAGAGAGTCAGAGAGTGTGTGTGTGAGAGACAGAGTGTGTGTGTGAGAGACAGAGAGTGTGTGTGTGAGAGTCAGAGAGTGTGTGTGTGTGTGTGTGAGAGAGAGTCAGAGTTTGTGTGTGAGGGAGACTGTGTGTGTGAGGGAGACTGTGTGTGTGAGGGAGACAGAGTGTGTGTATGAGAAAGTCAGAGAGTGTGTGTGTGAGAGTCAGAGAGTGTGTGTGTGAGAGACAGAGAGTGTGTGTGTGAGAGACAGAGAGTGTGAATGTGAGAGAGAGACAGAGAGTGGATGTGAGAGACAGAGAGTGTGTGAGAGAGACAGAGTGTGTATGTGCGTGAGAGAGTCAGAGAGTGTGAGTGAGAGACAGTGTGTGAGAGAGGGTCAGAGAGTGTGTGTGAGAGAGAGTCAGAGAGTGTGTGTGAGAGAGACAGAGAGTGTCTGTGTATGAGAGAGTCAGAGAGTGTGTGTGAGAGAGACAGAGAGTGTGTGTGAGAGTCAGAGAGTGTGTGTGTGAGAGTCAGAGAGTGTGTGTGTGTGTGAGAGAGAGAGTCAGAGTTTGTGTGTGAGGGAGACTGTGTGTGTGAGAGAGACAGAGTGTGTGTGTGAGAAAGTCAGAGAGTGTGTGTGAGAGACAGAGTGTGTGTGTGAGAGTCAGAGAGTGTGTGTGTGAGAGACAGAGAGTGTGTGTGTGAGAGACAGAGAGTGTGAATGTGAGAGAGAGACAGAGAGTGGATGTGAGAGAGTCAGAGTTTGTGTGTGTGAGAGACAGAGAGTGGATGTGAGAGACAGAGAGTGTGTGAGAGAGACAGAGTGTGTATGTGCGTGAGAGAGTCAGAGAGTGTGAGTGAGAGACAGTGTGTGAGAGAGGGTCAGAGAGTGTGTGTGAGAGAGAGTCAGAGAGTGTGTGAGAGAGACAGAGAGTGTGTGTGAGAGTCAGAGAGTGTGTGTGTGTGAGTCAGAGAGTGTGTGTGTGTGTGAGAGAGAGAGTCAGAGAGTGTGTGTGAGAGAGACAGTGTGTGTGTGAGAGAGACAGAGTGTGTGTGTGAGAAAGTCAGAGAGTGTGTGTGTGAGAGACAGAGTGTGTTTGTGAGAGTCAGAGAGTGTGTGTGTGAGAGACAGAGAGTGTGAATGTGAGAGAGAGACAGAGAGTGGATGTGAGAGAGTCAGAGTTTGTGTGTGTGAGAGACAGAGAGTGTGTGAGAGAGACAGAGTGTGTATGTGCGTGAGAGAGTCAGAGAGTGTGAGTGAGAGAGACAGAGAGTGTGTGTGTGAGAGGGACAGAGAGTGTGTGTGTGAGAGAGACAGAGAGTGTGTGTGTGAGAGGGACAGAGAGTGTGTTTGTGAGAGAGACAGAGAGTGTGTGTGTGAGAGACAGAGAGTGTGTGTGTGAGAGGGACAGAGAGTGTGTGTGTGAGAGAGACAGAGAGTGTGTGTGAGAGTCAGAGAGTGTGTGTGAGAGAGACAGAGAGAGTGTGTGTGTGTGAAAGAGTCAGAGAGTGTGTGTGTGTGAGAGACAGAGAGTGCATGTGTGTGGGAGAGTCAGAGAGTGTGTGTGTGAGAGAGTCAGAGAGTGTGTGTGTGAGAGAGTCAGAGAGTGTGTGTGTGAGAGCGAGAGTCAGAGAGTGTGTGTGAGGGAGACAGTGTGTGTGTGAGGGAGACAGTGTGTGTGTGAGAGAGACAGAGTGTGTGTGTGAGAGAGTCAGAGAGTGTGTGTGTGAGAGACAGAGAGTGTGTGTGTGAGAGACAGAGAGTGTGTGTGAGAGTCAGAGAGTGTGTGTGTGTGTGTGAGAGAGAGTCAGAGTTTGTGTGTGAGGGAGACTGTGTGTGTGAGGGAGACTGTGTGTGTGTATGAGGAAGTCAGAGAGTGTGTGTGTGAGAGTCAGAGAGTGTGTGTGTGAGAGACAGAGAGTGTGTGTGTGAGAGACAGAGAGTGTGAATGTGAGAGAGAGACAGAGAGTGGATGTGAGAGACAGAGAGTGTGTGAGAGAGACAGAGTGTGTATGTGCGTGAGAGAGTCAGAGAGTGTGAGTGAGAGACAGTGTGTGAGAGAGGGTCAGAGAGTGTGTGTGAGAGAGAGTCAGAGAGTGTGTGTGAGAGAGACAGAGAGTGTCTGTGTATGAGAGAGTCAGAGAGTGTGTGTGAGAGAGACAGAGAGTGTGTGTGAGAGTCAGAGAGTGTGTGTGTGAGAGTCAGAGAGTGTGTGTGTGTGTGAGAGAGAGAGTCAGAGTTTGTGTGTGAGGGAGACAGTGTGTGTGTGAGGGAGACTGTGTGTGTGAGAGAGACAGAGTGTGTGTGTGAGAAAGTCAGAGAGTGTGTGTGAGAGACAGAGTGTGTGTGTGAGAGACAGAGTGTGTGTGTGAGAGACAGAGTGTGTGTGTGAGAGTCAGAGAGCGTGTGTGTGAGAGACAGAGAGTGTGTGTGTGAGGGACAGAGAGTGTGAATGTGAGAGAGAGACAGAGAGTGGATGTGAGAGAGTCAGAGTTTGTGTGTGTGAGAGACAGAGAGTGTGTGAGAGAGACAGAGTGTATGTGTGTGAGAGAGTCAGAGAGTGTGAGTGAGAGACAGTGTGTGTGAGAGAGGGTCAGAGAGTGTGTGTGAGAGAGAGTCAGAGAGTGTGTGTGAGAGAGACAGAGAGTGTGTGTGAGAGAGAGTGTGTGTGAGACAGAGTGTCTGTGTGTGTGTGTGACAGAGTCAGAGAGTGTGTGTGAGAGAGAGAGTGTGTGTGAGAGAGTCAGAGTGTGAGAGAGACAGAGTGTGTGTGAGAGTTAGAGAATATGTGTGTGAGAGTCAGAGTGTGTGTGTGTGAGAGAGTCAGAGAGTCTGTGTGAGAGAGAGACAGAGAGTGTGTTTAGCATGGCCAATCCACCCTAACCTGCACATCCCTGGGCACTATGGGACAATTTAGCATGGCCAATCGACCCTAACCTGCACATCCCTGGGCACTTTGGGACAATTTAGCATGGCCAATCCACCCTAAACTGCACATCCCTTTGCACTACGGGTCAATTTAGCATGGCCAATCCACCCTAACCTGCACATCCCTGGGCACTATGGGACAATTTAGCACGGCCAATCCACCCTAACCTGTATATCCCTGGACACTATGGGAAAATTTAGCACGGCCAATCCGCCCGAACCTGCACATTTTAGGAGGAAACCGGAGCACCCGGAAGAAACCCACGCAGATTCAGAGAGGGGGGAGTGTGCAAACTCCACACAGACATAGTCGCCTGAGGCTGGAATTGAACCCAGGTCACTGGCACCATGAGGCAGCAGTGTTAATCACTGAGCCACCCTTTTATTTTTCCATATAAAAAGGGTTGGGGGTCGGGGGGAGAGAGATAGAGAGTGTGTGTGTGAGAGAGTCAGAGTGTGTGTGTGTGTGTGAGAGAGAGCGAGACAGAGAGTGTGTGTGTGTGAGAGAGAGTCAGAGAGTGAGTGTGAGAGAGTCAGAGAGTGTGTGTGAGAGGGACAGAGTGTGTGTGTGAGAGACAGAGAGTGTGAATGTGAGAGAGAGACAGAGAGTGGATGTGAGAGAGTCAGAGTTTGTGTGTGTGAGAGACAGAGAGTGTGTGTGAGAGAGACAGAGAGTGTATGTGCGTGAGAGAGTCAGAGAGTGTGAGTGAGAGAGAGAGTGTGTGTGTGAGAGAGAGAGTCAGAGAGTGAGTGTGAGAGAGTCAGAGATTGTGTGTGAGAGAGAAACAGAGACTGTGTGTGTGTGAGAGAGAGAGAGACAGAGAGTATGTGTGTGAGAGACAGAGAGTGTGTTTAGCATGGCCAATCCACCCTAACCTGCACATCCCTGGGCACTATGCGACAATTTAGCATGGCCAATCCACCATAATCTGCACATCCCTGGGCACTATGGAAATTTCCCATGGCCAATCCACCCTAACCTGCACATCCCTGGGGACTATGGGAAAATTTAGCATGGCCAATCGACCCTAACGTGCACATCCCTGGGCACTATGGGAAAATTTAGCATGGCCAATCCACCCTATCCTGCACATCCCTGGGCACTATGGGACAATTTAGCATGGCCATTCCACCCTAACCTGCACATCCCTGGGCACTATGGGAAAATTTAGCATGGCCAATCCACCCTAACCTGTATATCCCTGGACACTATGGGAAAATTTAGCACGGCCAATCTGCCCGAACCTGCACATCTTAGGAGGAAACCGGAGCACCCGGTAGAAACCCACGCAGATACAGAGAGGGGGGAGTGTGCAAACTCCACACAGACATAGTCGCCTGAGGCTGGAATTGAACCCAGGTCACTGGCGCCATGAGGCAGCAGTGTTAATCACTGAGCCACCCTTTTATTTTTCCATATAAAAAGTGGGGAAGAGAGACCAGAGAGTGTATGTGTGAGAGAGACAGAGAGTGTGTTTGTGAGAGAGAGAGAGAGACAGAGAGTGTGTGTGTGTGAGAGAGAGACAGAGAGTATGTCTGTGAGAGAGTCAGTGAGAGTCAGAGAGTGTGTGTGTGAGAGACAGAGAGTGTGAATGTGAGAGAGACAGAGTGTGTGTGAGTGAGAGAGTGTGTGAGAGAGAGTCAGAGAGTGTGTGTGTGAGACAGAGTGTGAATGTGAGAGAGACAGAGTGTGTGTGTGAGAGACAGAGAGTGTGTGAGAGAGACAGAGTGTATGTGTGTGAGTCAGAGAGTGTGTGTGAGAGTCAGAGAGTGTGTGAGAGAGTCAGTGTGTGTGAGAGAGAAAAAGAGTGTGTGTGTGAGAGAGTCAGAGAGAGTGTGTGAGAGAGTCAGAGAGTGTGTGTGTATGTGTGAGAGACAGAAAGTGTGTGTGAGAGAGAAACAGAGAGTGTGTTTGTGAGACAGAGAGTGTGTGTGAGAGAGTCAGAGAGAGTGTGTATGAGAGTCAGAGAGTGTGTGTGAGAGAGACAGTGTGTGTGTGTGTGAGAGAGACAGAGTGTGTGTGTGAGAGAGTCAGAGTGTATGTGTGTGTGAGAGAGTCAGAGAGTGTGTGTGTGAGAGAGAGAGACAGTGTGTGTGAGACAGACTGTGTGTGTGTGTGAGACAGACTGTGTGTGTGTGTGTGTGAGACAGACTGTGTGTGTGTGTGTGTGAGACAGAGAGTGTGTGTGTGTGAGACAGTGTGTGTGTGAGAGACAGAGAGTGTGTGTGTGAGACAGACAGTGTGTGTGAGAGACAGTGTTTGTGTGTGTGAGAGAGAGAGACAGAGAGTATGTGTGTGAGAGAGACTGTGTGTGTGTGAGAGAGTGTGTGTGTGTGTGAGAATCCGAGTGTGTGTGTGAGTGTGTGTGTGTCAGAGAGAGTCAGAGAGCAGGAACAGAGGACAATCACCAAAGATCTATTGAATGTAGTAGCAGGCTAGAAGGGCTGAATTGCCTCATGTTTATGCTAGTTGCTGTTTCCATGTCACTGCCCATAAGCCTCGGAGAGCTGGGAGAGGGGGGAGGGAAGGAATCGAACCAGGATTCAGGAACCAAATTCTTGGCGGGGAGAGAGAGAGAGAGAGAGAGAGAGAGCAAGAAAACCTCACAATGCTGAATACAAAGAAAAAACAAACACTCTCTGTCCAGGCCCCACCCCAGAATCAGTAAAAACAGCCTGATGCCTCTCCCTTAAATTGGCACATTCCACTGTCGAACAGGTTGAATTGAGAGCGACGTACCGTGCGAGAGCGATCGTTATCCAGGAAGTAACTGCCTGTCATCTCAGACGCCTCGGACACCCTTTAACGGGACGCACCTCCCGTCTCTTCGCTCTGCAGTCAGCGATCGCCGTTGGAGGGCGCGGGTGGGAGGCGAGCCCTGAGGAGACGCAATGGGGGGCAAGAACCCCTTGTTCATCGTGGTGGGCCTCCTGATCTTGCTGGCCGCCCTGGCGTACTACCAGTGGACGGTGATGGCGGAGAACGGCCTGCTGAGGGCGGAGACCGCCAGGGCGCAGGAAGCAGCGGGCCAGCTGAAGAGGGAAAAGGACGAGGTGCAGAACCGGCTGGCAGAGATCAGCATGTCACTGGACGACAAGAAGCGCTACATCAGCGACCTGGACGGCCGCTTCCTCAAGGCCAACGCTGACCTGGAGGTCAAAGTCAAAGCCCTTCAGCAGTGCGGGGATGAGAAGGTAAGAGAGCGGGCGCGGGCAAAGGGCTCGCACCTCAGACGGCGCCCACCCAACCCCACTCCACCCACCCCCATCGCGGTTGGGCCCCTGTCCCACCGTGAGGAACCAATTTGCGCTCAGGCAGCTCCACCTCACGTTGGCAGTGGGGGAGATACTGGGTTCACCAAGAGACAACAACAGGCCGCCTCTTTCCAATCTCCCCGCCCAACCCACTTCACGGCTGATCTGATTTTAACCTCATCCCTACACTCCGACACATTCCCACCAGAATCTTTCAACCCCTGGGACATCCAGACTCGACCTTGACAGAAAGAAATAAAGTATGATTCTGAATCTCTCGCCCCGTATCAGGAAGGAGTTTGTTTTTTAACTCGTTCAGCATTTAGGCCCAACATTTATTGCCCATGGGTTGGTTAAGAGTCAACCCCATTGCTGTGGGTCTGGAGTGACGTATAGGCCCAGACCAGGTAAGGGATGGTAGTTTCCTTCCCCAGAGGACATTGGGGAACCGGATGGGTTTTCCCAAACGATCGCCTCATGACATTCCTAATTCCAGATTCTCGTTGGATTCGAATTCCACCATCTGCTACGGCAGGACTTGAACCCAGATCCCCTGAACATTTGTCTGGGCTTTCTGGCTTAACAGTGCAGCAATAAGACCATCACGCTATTGCCTCATGGCCATTCTTCGAGAATACTTGTGTCTAGAATCATTGGGGAGGTGATGACCTCGGGGTATTATCGTTGGACTACTAATCCAAAGACGCTGATATGTTCTGGGGATCTGAGTTCGAATCCCTCCAAGGCAGATGGTGGAATTTGACTTCAATAAAAATGAAAATCTGAAATTAAGAATCCAATGATGACCATGAATCCATTGTCAATTGTTGGGAAAAATAACCGAACCAGTTTACTAATGTCCTTCAGGGAAGGAAACTACCATCCCTTACCTGGTCTGGGCCTACATGTGACTCCAGACCCACAGCAATGTGGTTGACTCTTAACTGCCCTCTGGGGGCAATTAGGGACGGGACAATAAATGCTCTCATCCCGTGCCTGAATAAAGAGAAAAACAAGACTTTCTACAGTGTGAAAGCAGGCCATTCGGCCCACTAACCTTCTGAAGAGTGTCCCACCCCTCTACCCTATCCCTGTCACCACACATTTCCCAATGGCCAATCCACCCTAACCTGCCCATCCCTGGGCACTATGGGACAAGCATGGCCAATCCACCCTAACCTGCACATCCCTGGGCACTATGGGACAATTTAGCATTGCCAATCCACGCTAACCCGCACATCCCTGGACACTATGGGACAATTTCCCATGGCCAATCCACCCTAACCTGCACATCCCTGGGCACCATGGGACAATTTAGCACGGCCAATCCACCCTAACCTGCACATCCCTGGGCACTACGGGACAATTTAGCACGGCCAATCCACCCCAACCTGCACATCCCTGGACACTACGGGACAATTTAGCACGGCCAATCCACCCTAACCTGCACATCCCTGGACACTACGGGACAATTTAGCACGGCCAATCCACCCTAACCTGCACATCCCTGGACACTACGGGACAATTTAGCATGGCCAATCCACCCTAACCTGCACATCCCTGGGCACTACGGGACAATTTAGCATGGCCAATCCACCCTAACCTGCACATCCCTGGGCACTACGGGACAATTTCGCACGGCCAATCCACCCTAACCTGCATATTACGGGACGATTTAGCATGGCCAATCCCCATCACCGAACATTTTTGTACTGGTCACCCTGTTACAGGAAGAATTTTGTTAAGCTGGAATGAATTCGGAAGATATTTACTGGATGTCGTCAGGAATGGAAGATTGGGCTGGATAGGCTGTGATTTTTGTTTCACTGGAGCGTAGGGGGTTGTGAGACAACCTGATAGAAGTTTATAATATCATGATGGGTATAGATAGAGTTGATGGTAGGTGTCTTTTTTCTAGGATTGGAGGATTTCAAGACTAGGGACACATTTTTAAGGTGAGAGGAGGGAGATTTGAAAAGGACATGGGGGGGGCAACATCTTTACACAGGGAGTGCTTCGTGTGTGGAAAGAACTTCCAGAGAAAGTGGTGTATGTGGGTACAGTGACAACATTTAATAGACAATTGGATAAGTACATGGATAGGAAAGGTTTGGAGGGTTATGGCCAGGAGCAGGCAGGTGGGCCTAGATTTGTTTGGGATTGCAGACTGATTGAGCTCTCAGGGTCTTCTATGTTTCAATCTGACTTCCCTTTGCCTTATCAGATGGAGTCAGCAAGTCTTACAGCACACAAACAGACCCTTTCGGTCCAACCAGTCCATCCCAAACTAAACACGTCCCATCTGTCTCCTATCCCTCCAAACCTTTCCCGTTCACCTACTTATCCAAGTGTGTTTGAGTGAAATCTCGACCCTTTGATCAAGCAGGTGGACGAACCTTGCTTGAAGCTCACATCAAAACTGCAGTGTCTGTCAATATTGCAGCACCTCACCCCTTCCCCACCCCCAGCCAAACGGGGAGCGTCAGTGTGTGCAGTCAGCATGCACGCAGGTCCGGACAGACTGACATTGTCTTTCACCTGAATGGATTTGCATCAATAAAATTCAGGGAAACATTGCCCACCTTGTCCTCCAACTTACCTGCTTTGTGGGGACACGTGGCTCCTCAAATCTCGGGCCTGGTCACTAGGCCCGAGTCCCCTGACAGCCCACTGAACAAGAAGGACTGTAAAGAAGGACCACTTTTCCTTTATGTTTTCACTATTCTGCCTTTACATCCTATATTTTGGTTTATTTTTCTGTATTTTAAGATGACTGCAGAAGGTGACAACACTTTACAACACCTTTTGCCATATTTTTGGTCACAAGATACACGTGACAAAATAAAAACACGAATCAAATCAGGTTTACACTCGCCTTTTCCGATCGGGATAGAAAATACGAAACAATAATTTGCTTTTCAACATTTCAGCTTGACTCTTATTATTTTTAAAATTTAGGGGGTGTGTGTGCTGTGTGCAAAGGGCAGTTTTCTTTCGCAATCAGAATCTTGGCGATGCAAGCTCAAAACAGGTTCTACCGCCCTCCCTCACACAACCATCGTTGTGGCTTTTCCAAGTCACTCATGGTGAGATGCCACAAAAATGTTCCTAAACAGGGGTGAGTGTGGCATAGAGTGCACATGAAAGTACAGGTGTGGGGGGATGGTGGGGGCGGGGGGGGGGGGGGGGGGGGGGGAGAGAGAGAGAGAGAGATAAAGAGAGAGCCAGAGAGACACACACAAACACACAGATACAAAGAGAGAGAGAGGCACAGACACAGAGAGAGACACACAGAGAGATACAGCATGAGAGAGAGAGACACACACAGAATCAGAGAGAGATACAGAGAGAGACATAGAGAAAGAGAGATAGAGAGAGAGAGACCGAAGGACGTACAGAAAGAGATATGGAGAGGGAGACACACACAGAGACAGAGATAGACAGAGACAGAAGTACAGAGAGAGAGATAGAAGGAGAAATACAGAGAAAGAGAGACAGGAATGTAGAGACAGATAAATATAGAGAGAGACAGCGACAGAGAAATATAGAGACATAGACAGAGAGAGTGAGAGAGAGAGACAGACAGATAAATACAGAGGAGAGAGAGGCAGAGGGATACAGAGACAGAAATATGGATAGAGAGAGAGAGTCAGAGAACAGAATAAATAGGAGCAGGAATAATCCATTCGGAGCACCCCCCCCCCATCCCCATCCCTCCACCTCCATACAAGATCGTTCCAGTTCCTCATAATCCTCGTCTTCCCCAATCCTCACCCTTCCCATCTCTCTGGGGGTGCCGGCCTAGTGCTATTCTCGCTGGAGTGTTAATCCAGAGACCCAGGTCATATTCTAGAGAGCCAAGTTCAAATCCCACCACGGTGCAATTGAATTCAATAAAAGAAAAGAAAAGTCTGGAACTAAGCGTCTCAGGGTAGCCATTGTCGGAAAATCCCAGTTGGGTTTACCAATGTCCTTCAGAGAAGGAAACTGCCATCTTTACCCGGTCTGGGCCTACATGTGACTCCAGACCCACAGCGATGTGGCTGACTCTTAACTGCCCTCTGGGGGCAATGTTAGTAAATGGGAAGTCAACCATTTTTGGTAGGACTAACAGTGAAAAGGACTATTCATAGCCATAGAGACGTACAGCACGGAAACAGACCCTTCGGTCCAACCCGTCCATGCCGACCAGATATCCCAACCCAATCTAGGCCCACCTGCCAGCACCCGGCCCATATCCCTCCAAACCCTTCCTATTCATATACCCATCCAAATGCCTCTTAAATGCTGTCTCTGTACCAGCCTCCACCACATCCTATAGCAGCTCGTTCCATACACGCACCACCCTCTGTGTGAAAAAGTTGCCCCTTGGGTCTCTTTTATATCTTTCACTCTAAACCTATCCCCTCTAGTTCTTGACTCCCCCACCCCAGGGAAAAGACTTGGGCTATTTACCCTATCCATGTCCCTCATAATTTTATAAATCTCTAAGGTCACTCCTCAGCCTCCGACGCTCCAGGGAAAACAGCCCCAGTCTGTTCAGCCTCTCCCTGTAGCTCAAACCCTCCAACATCCTTGTAAATCTTTTCCGAACCCTTTCAAGTTTCACAACATCCTTCCGATAGGAAGAAGACCAGAATTGCACGCAATATTCCAACAGTGGCCTAACCAATGTCCTGTACAGCCGCAACTTGACCTCCCAACACCCGTGCTGAGGAGTTGCCGTGCAGAGAGACCTGGGTGTCCTTGTGCATAAATCGCAGAAGGTTGCTCTGCGAGTGCAATGAGTAATTAGGAAAGTAAATGGAATTTTGTCCTTCATTGCAAAAGAGATGGAGTTTAAAAAACAGGGAGGTTATGTTGCAACTGTACAGGGAGCTGGTGAGGCCACACCTGGAGTACTGTGCACAGTTTCGGTCTCCTTACTTGAGAAAGGATGTACTGGGCCCTGGAGGGTGTGCCCAGGCGCTTCACTCAGTTGATTGAGGGCGTTGGTTTATGAGAGTAGACTGAGTCATAGAGATGTACAGCACAGAAACAGACCCTTCAGTCCAACCCGTCCGTGCTAGCCCAGACATCCCAACCCAATCTAGTCCCACCTGCCAGCACCTGGCTCATATCCCTCCAAACCCTTCCTATTCATATACCCATCCAGATGCCTCTTAAATGTTGCAATTGTACCAGCCTCCACCACTTCCTCTGGCAGCTCATTCCATACACATATCACCCTCTGTGTGAAAACGTTGCCCCTTAGGTCTCTTTTATATCTTTCCCCTCTCACCCTAAACCTATGCCCCTCTAGTTCTGGACTCCCCCATCTCAGGGAAAAGACTTTGCCTATTTACCCTATCCATGCCCCTCATAATTTTGGTCACCTCTCAGCCTCGACGCTCCAGGGAAAATAGCCCCAGCCTGTTCAGC
>NW_028270188.1:52160345-52277314 GCF_037043375.1 Chiloscyllium plagiosum
TGTTGCGCCGACCTGTGAACTATTCTCAGCTCGTCCCCCTACACTATCCCAAAATCATCCATGTGCTTATCCAAGGATTGTTGAAATCGCTCTAATATGGCTGAGTTACCTACATTAGCAGGTAGGGCCTTACCACTCTCTGTAAAGAACCTGCCTCTGACATCTGTCTTAAATCGATCACCCCTCAATTTGTAGTTATGCCCCCTTGTACACGCTGATGTCATCATCCTAGGAAAAGGACTTTCACTGTCTCCCCTATCTAATCCTCTGACCATCTTGGATGTCTCTATCAAATCCCCTCTTAGCCTTGTTTCCAATGAGAACAGACCCAAGTCTCTCAGCCTTTCCTCATAAGACCTTCCCTTCAGACCAGGCAACATCCTGGTAAATCTCCTCTGCACCTTTTCCAATGCTTCCACATCCTTCCCAAAATATGGCGACCAGAACATGTACACAATATTCCAAGAGTGGCCGCACCAGCGTTTTGTATGGCTGCAGCATGAACTCAATCCCTCTACCAATGAAACCTAACACACCGTATGCCTTCTTAACAGCACTATCCACCTGGGGAGCAACTTTCAGGGATCTCTGAACGTGGACTCCAAGATCCCTCTGCACGTCCACACAACCAAGAATCTTTTCATTGACCCAGTACTCTGCCTTCCTGTTATTCGTCCCAAAGTGCATCACTTCCCATTGAGCTGCATTGAACTCCATCTGCCACCTCTCAGCCCAATTCTGTAGTTTATCCAAGTCCCCCTGCAACCTGTAACATTCTTCCACACTGTCCACTATTTCACCGACTTTAGTGTCATCTGTAAATTTACTAATCCATCCACCTATGCCTGCGTCCAAGTCATTTATAAAAATGACAAACAGCAGTGGTCCCAAAACAGATCCATGTGGCACACCACTAGTAACCGGACTCCAGGCTGAATATTTTCCATCAACCACCACTCGCTGCCTTCTTTCAGAAAGCCAGTTTCTAATCCAAACTGCTCAATCACCCTCAACTCCATGCCTCTGCATTTTCTCCAACAGCCTAGCATGTGGAACCTTATTAAAGGCTTTACTGAAGTCCGTGTATACCACGTCAACTGCCCTACCCTCATCACCTTCGTCACCTTCTCAAAAATCTCAATGAGGTTTGTGAGACATGACCTGCCCTTGACGAAACCATGTTGACTATCTGAAATCAATTGTTGCTTGCTAGATGATTATAAATCTTATCTCTTATAACCCTTTCCAAAACCTTTTCAACGACAAATGTTCAGCAACACTCTCCAAGACCTTACCATTAAGTGTATAAGTCCTGCTAAGATTTGCTTTCTCAAAATGCAACACCTCGCATTTATCTAAATTAAACTCCATCTGCCACTCCTCAGCCCATTGGCCCATCTGATCAAGATCCTGTTGGATCTGAGACACACAGGTGAAACACAACAGGTCTGCCAACATCTGTGGAGAGAGAAAGCAGAATTAATGTTCCGCGTCCAGTGACCCTTCTTCAGAACTGAAACAGAGATAACCCTTTGAGTCTCACACAAATCTTGTTCAGAATGTCTGAAGAGGTTAGGTAGATTGGGAGAGGGTGTGGGGGCTGGAGGGGGTGACAGTGAGAGGGAAGGGGTGTAGGGGCTGGAGGGGGTGACAGAGATAGGGTGGGGATGTAGGGGCTGGAGGGGGTGACAGAGATAGGGAGGGGTTGTAGGGGCTGGAGGAGGTGACAGAGATAGGGAGAGGGTGTGAGGGCTGGAGGGGGTGACAGTGAGAGGGAGGGGATGTAGGGGCTGGAGGAGGTGACAGAGATAGGGAGGGGGTATAGGGGCTGGAGGAGGTGACAGAGATAGGGAGGGGGTGGAGGGGGGACAGAGATGGTGGTGGAAGGGGCTGGAGGAGGTGACAGAGATAGGGAGGGGGTGTATGGGCTGGAGGAGGTGACAGTGAGAGGGAAGGGGTGTAGGGGCTGGAGGGGGTGACAGAGATAGGGTGGGGATGTAGGGGCTGGAGGGGGTGACAGAGATAGGGAGGGGTTGTAGGGGCTGGAGGAGGTGACAGAGATAGGGAGGGGGTGTAGGGGGCTGGAGGGGGTGACAGAAATAGGGAGGGGGTGTAGGGGGCTGGAGGGGGTGACAGAGATAGGGAGGGGTTGTAGGGGCTGGAGGAGGTGACAGAGATAGGGAGGGGGTGTAGGGGGCTGGAGGGGGTGACAGAGATAGGGAGAGGGTGTGAGGGCTGGAGGAGGTGACAGAGATAGGGAGGGGGTATAGGGGCTGGAGGAGGTGACAGAGATAGGGAGGGGGTGTAGGGGGTGGAGGGGGGACAGAGATGGTGGTGGAAGGGGCTGGAGGAGGTGACAGAGATAGGGAGGGGGTGTATGGGCTGGAGGGGGTGACAGAGATAGGAAGGGGGTGTCGGGGGCTGGAGGAGGTGACAGAGAAAGGGAGGGGGTGTGGGGGGTTGGAGGAGGTGACAGAGATAGGGAGGGGGATGGAGGAGGTGACAGAGATAGGGAGGGGGTGTAGGGAGCTGGAGGAGGTAACAGAAATAAGGAGGGGATGTAGGGGCTGGAGGAACTGACAGAGATGTATGTAAATATGTGTAGATCCTGTCCCTCTAGAATCCCCTCCAACAACCTGCCCACCCCCCCCCCCCCACTGATGTCAGGCTCTGTAGTTCCCTGGCATTTCCTCACCACCTTTCTTAAAAAATGCCACACGTTAGCCAACCTCCATCCTTCCGGCACCTCACCTGTGATTATTGAAATGTCTCAGCAAGGGGCCCAGCAATCGCTTCCCAGAGAGTTCATGAGGGTGGCTCAGTGGTTAGCACCGCTGCCTCACAGCGCCAGGGACCCAGGTTCGATCCCTGTCTCAGGTGACTGTCTGTGTGGAGTTTGCACACTCTCCCCGTGTCTGGGTGGATTTCCTCCCACAATCCCAAAGACGTGCAGGTTAGGGTGGATTGGTAAATGTGGAATAATAGGATCGGGTGGGTTACTCTTTGGAGGATCGGTGTGGACATGTCAGGCATATTTCCACACTGTGAGGCTTCTATGATTCTGGGATGCTCCTTATCAGGTCCTGGGGATTGAAGACATCCAGCACCTCCTTTTCAAGGTATCAAAATTTACAGCCCCAAAGTTTTCAGACTTCCATATCCTTCTCTGTAGTGAATACCAATGTGAAATATTCCATTAAATCCACCGGAATTACCACCACACTATCTCCCTCTAAATTATTATCGAGGCGCCATTTAGGAGGACGTGGTCGTCAAAGGTGCTATGTAAATGCACACTGGGGTTAAGCACGCTGTACGAAGGGAAGCTAATTTGTGTTTTTGTCTTTCGCTCTTGCTCCCCGTTGTCAGAAAAAACTGGCGGACGACGTCGAGAAACAGAAAGGTGAAGTGAAGGCAAAAGCAGGTACGGCTCTGAGCTATCTTTGTGAATGCCTGGGACCAGATGGGCAGAGGAGTGGCAGATGGAGTTTAATTTAGATAAATGCGAGGTGCTGCGTTTTGGAAAGGCAAAGCAGGGCAGGACTTATCCACTTAATGGTGAGGTCTGAGGGAGTGTTGCTGAACAAAGAGAGTGCAGGTTCACAGCTTCTTGAAAGTGGAGTCGCAGGTAGATAGGATAGTGAAGGCGGCGTTTGGTATGCTTTCCTGTATTGGTCAGTGCATAGGAGTTGGGAGGTCATGTTGCGGCTATACATTGGTGAGGCCGCTTTTGGAATATTGCATTCCGTTCTGGTCCCCCTGCTGCAGGAAGGATGTTAGGAAACTTGAAAGGGTTAGGAAAAGATTTACAAGGATGTTGGAGGGTTTGAGCCACAGGGAGAGGCTAAACAGGCCGGGGCTGTTTTCCCTGGAGTGTCGGAGGCTGAGGGGTGACCTTATAGAGGTTTACAAAATCATGAGGGGCATGGATAGGGTAAAGAGACAAGGTCTTTTCCTTGGGCTGGGGGAGTCTAAAACTAGGGGGAACAGGGGTTGAAGGTGAGAGGGGAATGATATAAAAGAGACCTAAGGGGTAACATTTTCACACAGAGGGTGGTACGTGTATGGAATGAGCTGCCAGAGGAAGTGGTGGATTCTGGATTAGTGATGCTGGAAGAGCACAGCAGCGTCCAAGGACAGGCAAAATCGACGTTTCGGGCAAAAGCCCTTCATCAGGAATAAAGGCAGAGAGCCTGAAGCGTGGAGAGATAAGCTAGAGGAGGGTGGGGGTGGGGAGAAAGTAGCATAGAGTACAATAGGTCAGTGGGGGAGGGGATGAAGGTGATGAGGCTGGTCCAATTACAGCATTTAAAAAGCATCTGATTAATAGGAAGGGTTTGGAGGGATACAGGCCAAGTGCTGGCAAATGGGACTAGATTAGGTTAGGATATCTGGTCGGCATGGACGGGTTGGACTGAAGGGTCTGTTTCCGTGCTGTACATCTGACTCTATGTGCTAAAAGTGAAAGTAAAGCTTCCTCTACACGGTCCCTCCCACCATCCCAGCACAGGGACAGCATGGGGTTAGATACAGAGTAAAGCTCCCTCTACACCGTCCCCATCAAACATTCCAAAGACAGGAACAGCACAGGGTTAGATACAGAGTAAAGCTCCCTCTTCATTGTCCCCCATCAAACACTCCCAGGGACAGGGACAGCACGGGGTTAGATACAGAGTAAAGCTCCCTCTACACTGTCCACCCATCAAACACTCCCAGGACAGGGACAGCACGGGGTTAGTTACAGAGCTTTACACTGTCCCCCCATCAAACACTCCCAGGACAGGGACAGCACGGGGTTAGTTACAGAGTAAAGCTCCCTCTACACTGTCCCCCCATCAAACACTCTGAGGACAGGGACAGCACGGGGTTAGTTACAGAGTAAAGCTCCCTCTTTATTCCCCCCTATCAAACACTCTGAGGACAGGGACAGCACTGGGTTAGATAAAGAGTAAAGCTCACTCTACACTGTCGCCCCCATCCCAGGGACAGGGACAGCACAGTGTAGATACAGAGTAAAGCTCCCTCTACACCGTCCCTATCAAACACTCCCAGGGACAGGTAGAGACCATAAGGTCTGAGTGGCTAATGTCGGCCATTTGGCCCACTGAGTCTGTACAACCATTCCTTGAGCTCCGGGCTGATCTGACCACCATCGGCATCACTATCCTGCCGTTTGCCCGAAACCTCGATCCCCTTTCCTGATCCAGCGTCTGGTGTTTGTTCCTCATGAACTGCGGGAGACAAATTGTTGTCAGGGCCAGAGCAGTGCCAGTTCCCAAACTGAGGCAAACCACTGGAGCGGACAGGAGAGTATTATCGAAATTCCAAACTTCCTCCCTGCACAAACCTAGTCCCAGTCACAGTTTAATGTCATTAATGGCCTGTGAGATGAGGCAGGGATATATCATACAGCATGGAAATTGACCTTAGGCTGGCACCGTGGCTCAGTGGTTAGCACCGCTGCCTCCCAGCGCCAGGGACTCGGGTTCGATTCTCCCCTCGGGCGACTATCTGTGTGGAGTTTGCACATTCTTCCCTCCCCCATGTCTGTGTGGGTTTCCACGAGATGCTCTGGTTTCCTCCTACAGTCCAAAGATTCGCAGGTTAGGGTGGATTGGCCATGGGAAATTGTCCCATAGTGTCGAGGTATATGCAGGTTAGGGTGGATTGGCCATGCTAAATTGTCCCATAGTGCCCAGGGATGTGCAGGTTAGGGTGGATTGGCCATGCTAAATTGTCCTGTAGTGCCCAGGGATGTGCAGGTTAGGGTGGATTGGCCATGCTAAATTGTCCTGTAGTGTCAGGGATGTGCAGGTTAGGTTGGATTGGCCATGCTAAATTGTCCTGTAGTGTCAGGGATGTGCAGGTTAGGGTGGATTGGCCATGCTAAATTGTCCCATAGTGTCGAGATATATGCAGGTTAGGGTGGATTGGCCATGCTAAATTGTCCCATAGTGCCCAGGGATGTGCAGGTTAGGGTGGATTGGCCATGCTAAATTGTCCTGTAGTGCCCAGGGATGTGCAGGTTAGGGTGGATTGGCCATGCTAAATTGTCCTGTAGTGTCAGGGATGTGCAGGTTAGGGTGGATTGGCCATGCTAAATTGTCCTGTAGTGCCCAGGGATGTGCAGGTTAGGGTGGATTGGCCATACTAAATTGTCCCGTAGTGCCCAGGGATGTGCAGGTTAGGGTGGATTGGCCATGCTAAATTGTCCCGTAGTGCCCAGGGATGTGCAGGTTAGGGTGGATTGGCCATGCTAAATTGTCCCATAGTGCCCAGGGATGTGTAGGTTAGGGTGGATTGGCCATGCTAAATCGTCCCGTAGTGCCCAGGGATATGCAGGTTAGGGTGCATTAGTCAGGGATAAATATAGGATAATAGGGTCGGGGAATTGGTCTGGGAGGGTTACTGTTTGGAGTTTTAGTGTGGACCTGTTGGGCCGAAGGTCCTGTTTCCACACTGTAGGGGTTCTTTTGCTCCAATTTGTCCATGATGCCCAGATATCCTCAATTAATCTCGTTCTGTTTGCCATGGAGTTTAAAAACAGGGAGGTTATGCTGCAGCTGGACAGGGAGCTGGTGCGGCCACACCTGGGAGTACAGTGTCCAGTTTCGGTGTCCTTACTTGAGAAAGGATGTAGTGGGCCCTGGAGGGCGGGTGGGGGGCGCACAGGAGGTTCAATGGGTTGTTTCTGGAGTTCAGAGGGTTGGCTCATGAGGAGAGATTGAGCAGGCTGGGATTATACTCACCGGAATTTAGATGAATGAGGGGGGATCTTATGATGAAGGGACTGGATAAGATCGAAGGCTGTTCCCGCTGGAGGGTGAAGCTAGAACGACGGGGGTGCGTCCCCTCAAAATAAGGAGGGGAGCAGATTTCGGGCTGAGCTGAGGAGGAACCTCTTCACCCAGAGGGTTGGGAATGTGTGGGAATCCCCGCCCAGTTGAGGCTACCTCATTGAATGTTTACAAGACAAGGATCGAATTTGGAGCAGTAAAGGGATTGGGGGTTACGGTGAGCGGGGGCGGAGGAAGTGGAGCTAAGTTCGTGAGAACGGTCGGCCATGATCTTATTGAACGGCGGAGCAGGCCCGAGGGGTAAGATGGCCGCCTCCCGCTCCTCCTCCTCCGACACAGCACGGAAACAGACCTTTCGGTTCAACTCTGACCAGATATCCTAATCTAGTCCCATTTACCAGCACTTGGCCCATATCCCTCCAAACCCTTCCTATTCATGTCCCCATCCAGATGCCTCTTAAATGTTGCAATTGTACCAGCCTCCACCACATCCTCTGGCAGCTCATTCCATACACGCACCACCCTCTGTGTGAAAAAGTTGCCCCTTAGGTCTCTTTTATATCTTTCCCCTCTCACCCTAAACCTATCCCCATTAGTTCTGGACTCTCCCACCCCAAAAAAACTTTGTATTTACCCTATCCATGCCCCTCATGATTGTATAAACCTCCCTCAGCACTCACACACACACACACTCCCTTTCTCTCTCTCTCTCACACACACACATTCTCTCTCTCTCTCTCACACACACACATTCCCTTTCTCTCTCTCTCTCTCTCTCACACACACACATTCTCTCTCTCTCCCTCTCACACACACACACAGACACACACACACACGCTCTCTCTCTCACACACGCTTACATTCTCTCTTACACATATAAACACGCACACACAGACACAGATACACACATGCAGACACATTCATACAATCACACACAGACACACACTGTCACTCACGCACACAAGTTCTTACACACATAGCACACGCTCACTCTCTCACACACACACTTGCAGACACAAATACGCACACTCGCAACTGTACACACGTTGACACACACATGCACACTCAACTGTACACACACTGTAAACACACATGCACACTCACAACTGTACATACACTGTAAACACATATGTACACTTCCAACTGTACACACTGACACATGCGCACAACTATACACACATGTGCACTCACACGCACACTCACAGCTGTACACACACTGACACACGCACACTCACAACTGTACACACACTGACACATTTGTTGCCCGTCCTTAATTGCCCCCGTGAGGCTTGCTAGGGCTCAGTCAGAGGGTAGTTCGGGATCATCGATTCCAGTGCCGAATGGGGGTGGGGGCAAACTGAAAACTGGAGCTGCGATCAATGCCATCTCGCCTAGGACGGTGGAATGGGTTCGAAGGCCAAAGGGCCTCAGACTGGGAAGGTCTGGGGGTCAGCTGGTTCATGATGCAGAGTCATGCCAACAGCGCAGGGTTCAATTCCTGACCCTAGCTGAAGTCCCGAGGGAGTCTCTACCTTCTCGCTCTGTCCTGTTTGGATTGAACCTGCCCGAATTTATCTCTCTCTCTCTCTCTAGTGAGAGAGCAGCCTATGTCTCTGGTGTTATGTGTCCATCACCGAATGCCAAATGGTGGCAAACGGGATGAGGTCAGATTGGCATTGCTGGTTGGCATGGACGGGTCGGTTTCCGTGCTGTACACCTCTGTGATTGAGATAAGGAGAAATTTCTTCCCCCAACGAGTTGGGAGTCTGTGGAATGTGTTTGAGGCCAAAACGTTGTGTGTCTACTAGAAGGAGGTAGATATAGCTCTTGTAGCTAAAAGGATCATGGGATATGGGGAGAGTGCAAGATTAGGATATCGAGCTCAATATTCGGCCATATTGAAGTCTTAGCAGTCCTGAGGGGCAGAATGGCCTGCTCTTGCTCCTACCTCCTACGTCTCTACTTTTAAGGAAAAGTCTCAGGGTCTGCACCTGAAAGGGAGCTAGAGGGGTCAGGGAGAGCGAGAGGAATATTTGATGGAAATAACACAGAGTGCCTGATGGGAAATTGCGAGTCCAGCCTGTTTGCTTGCTCAGAAATGTTCCAATTTAAAATTCCCCTGTGTAGATGAGCTCAAGAAAATGGAGGAAGAGAAAAAGAAAGTGGAAGCCAACCTGGAGGAGTTCAAGAAGCTCTGTGAAGTGGCCGACAAGATGAAAGATTTGACAAAGTAGGAGTCACCCCACCAGAGGGACATTCAACCTCAAAGTGTGTGTGTGTGAGAGAGATAAACTGTGTGTGTGTGTGAGGGTGTGTGTGAGGGTGTGTGTGTGTGTATGTGTGTGTGAGGGTGTATGTGTGTGAGAGAGATTGTGAGTGTGTGTGTGAGGGTGTGTGTGTGTGAGAGAGAGTGTGTGTATGTGAGAGTGTGTAAGTGTGTGAGGGTGAGAGAGTGTGTGTGTGTGAGGGTGAGAGAGTATGTGTGTGTGTGTGAGGCTGTGTGTGTGTGTGTGTTTGTGTGTCAGGTTGAGAGAGTGTGTGTGTGTGAGAGAGTGTGTGTGTGAGAGAGAGAGTGTGTGCATGTGTGTATGTGAGAGAGAGTGTGTGTGTGTGTTTGAGGGTAAGAGTGTGCGTGTGTGAGGGTGAGAGAGTGCGTGTGTGTTTGTGTGTATGAGAGAGTGTGCGTGTGTGTTGAGAGAGGGAGGGAGTGAGAGGGTGTGTGAGTGTGAGAGTGTGTGTGTGTGAGAGAGTGGGAGAGAGTTGTGTAAGAGAGAGAATGTGTGTGTATGAGAGAGGGAGAGCGTGTGTGTGTGCATGTGTGTATGTGAGAGAGAGAGTGTGTATATTTGTGAGAGAGGGAGAGAGAGTGTGTGTGAGTGTGAGAGTGTGAGAGAGAGAGTGTGTGTGAGAGAGTGTCTGTGTGTGTGAGAGAGAGGGGGAGAGAGTGTGTCTGTGTGTATGTGTGTGTCTGTGTGAGAGGGAGAGTGTGTGTGTGTGAGAGATGGAGAGGGGGAGAGTGTGTGTGTAAGAGAGAGAGGGAGAGAGTGTGTGTGAGAGAGTGTGTGTGAGAGAGAGAGGGAGATTGAGTGTGTGTGTGTGTGTGAGAGTGTGTATTTGTGAGAGAGGGTGAGAGAGAGTGAATGAGCCAGAAAGAGAGATAGTGTATGAGAGTGTGTGTGCGTGAGAGAGTGTGTGTGTATGAGCGAGAGAGTGAGTGTGTGCATGTGTGAGAGAGAGAGGGAGAATGTGTGTGCATGTGTGAGAGAGAGAGGGAGAATGTGTGTGCAAATGAGAGAGAGGGAGAATGTGTGTGTGTGTACGTGCATGTGGGTAGATGAAAGAGTGTGTGTGTGAGAGTAAGCGACAGAGAGTGTGTGTGTGAGCGAGGGAGAGTGTGTGCATGAGAGGGAGAGAGAGTGTGAGTGAGAGAGAATGTGAGCATGACAGAGTGAGAGAGAGAGTGTGTGTGAGGGAAGTGGGGGTGGGGGAAGGGGGGGTGAGGGAAGCAGGGGGTTGGGGGAAGGGGTTTGGGGAAGGAGTGTGGGGGAAGTGGGGGGTTGAGGGAAGCAGGGAATGGGGGAAATCGGTGGTGTGGGAAGGGCGTGGGGAGAGGTGAGCTGTGAGCAGGGATGTTGGAACAGTGGGAAGTAGTGACCTTCCGAAGGTGGGGACCAGCAGTACCAAGCTGGTGCCCTGGGTTTCCTGTGTACAAATTGGGCACAATGCGGGGCTAATGTTTAATGAACAACACGCAAAATCTTCCGAGGTATCAGAAAGGCTGATGATTTATTAACCGTCTGACCCTAACCTGTCTCTCTCACTCTCTCTCTTTGTTCCAGGAAGCTCTGCCCACAGCAACCTTCCATTCAGAGCCAGGCCTAGGTAAGACTATCTGTCCCCATTTCCCTTTCAATCACACCCCACAAACACGGGGACGTCCTGCTCCCTCTGCGAATCTGGGTTTCCCAACAGCAATTTTCCATCCTCCTTCACTCCCCCTTTCGTGACACGCGGTTCCCATGGGAACCTTTTATTTGATGCCTCTGCCCATTGCGCTGGTCCGGGTTGAGGTACCCAGTCATGGTATATGGTGGCTATAGAGACATCCAGCATGGAAACAGACCCTTCGGCCCACCCAGTCCGTGCTGAACAGATCCCGAACTAAACTAGTCCCACCCATATCCCTCCAAACCTTTCCTGTTCATGAACTTATCCAAATGTTTTTGAAATGTTATAACTGTGCCCACATCCATCACTTCCTCTGGAAATTCATTCCACACCCGATCCACCTCAACACCTTTCTCTTCCCTCCCTAAAAAAGTACACCCCCTAGTTTTGAACACCCCACCCTAGGGAAAAGATCACCTTATCTATTCCCCCAGCAATGTTTTACAAACCTCGCTGAGGTCGCCCTCCGACACTCCAGTGAGAAAAAGTCCCATCACTCTTTATAACTCAAACCCTCCATACCCGGCATCACCCTGGTGAATCTCTGCTGAGCCCTCTCCAGTTTAATAATCTCCTTCTTGTAACAGGGCGACTAGAGCTGGACACAGTTCTCCAGACGAGGCCTCACCAATGTCTTGTACAACCCCAACATGACGTCCCCAACTCCTGTACTCAAAGGCCTGAGCAATGAAGGCAAGCGTGATAAACGCCTTCTTAACCACCCTGACTACCCGTGGTGCAGACTTCAAACAATTATGTCCCTGTTCGACAACATCCCTGGACACTATGGGACAATTTAGCATGGCCGATCCACCCGAACCTGCACATCCCTGGGCACTACGGGACAATTTAGCATGGCCGATCCACCCGAACCTGCACATCCCTGGGCACTATGGGACAATTTAGCATGGCCAATCCACCCTAACCTGCACATCCCTGGGCACTACGGGACAATTTAGCACGGCCAATCCACCCTAACCTGTACATCCCTGGGCACTACGGGACAATTTAGCATGGCCAATCCACCCTAACCTGCACATCCCTGGACATTATGGGACAATTTAGCATGGCCAATCCACCCTAATCTACACATCCCTGGGCACTACGGGACAATTTAGCATGGCCAATCCACCCTAACCTACACATCCCTGGGCACTACGGGACAATTTAGCACGGCCAATCCACCCTAACCTGCACATCCCTGGGCACTATGGGACAATTTAGCATGGCCAATCCACCCTAACCTACACATCCCTGGGCACTACGGGACAATTTAGCATGGCCAATCCACCCTAACCTACACATCCCTGGGCACTACGGGACAATTTAGCACGGCCAATCCACCCTAACCTGCACATCCCTGGGCACTATGGGACAATTTAGCATGGCCAATCCACCCTAACCTACACATCCCTGGGCACTACGGGACAATTTAGCATGGCCAATCCACCCTAACCTACACATCCCTGGGCACTACGGGACAATTTAGCACGGCCAATCCACCCTAACCTGCACATCCCTGGGCACTATGGGACAATTTAGCATGGCCAATCCACCCTAACCTACACATCCCTGGGCACTATGGGACAATTTAGCATGGCCAATCCACCCTAACCTGCACATCCCTGGGCACTACGGGACAATTTAGCATGGCCAATCCACCCTAACCTGCACATCCCTGGGCACTATGGGACAATTTAGCATGGCCAATCCACCCTAACCTACACATCCCTGGGCACTACGGGACAATTTAGCATGGCCAATCCACCCTAATCTGCACATCCCTGGGCACTATGGGACAATTTGAACTCCAGTGAACCCAGGCCTGGCTGAACCAATGGAACAGTCCTGCCTTCCCCGCTTTCTCAGCCAAGGAACTCTCCACTGTCCTCACTCTGTGGCGAGTAGGTCTTTCCGCGGAGCAGGAGACCCAATCCGGTCGCCTCACATTCCCTCCTCTGCCTGTCCGGGAATTGCCTTGAGCCTCACTTTCCCGGTCTGGGATCCGGGAGGTCCTGAACTCAGGTCCCAGGAACTGCAGCGCCCAGGTCCTGCTTGCTGACAGTCAGAGGTAAGGGCTGTGCTCCCCGAGGTGCTGTGTCTGGACGGGATGAGAATCAGGAACACTCTGCTCCCCGCCCCCCCGTGACCGTCACAGAGGCAGCTGTGGCAACGTGGACCCTTTCTTAGTCTCTGTAGCTCTCTGACAGGAGAAGACACGACTGTGGGTTGGGCGGCAGGCGGTCGGGAAAGTGTCCAGTTACATAGAACATAGAAGAATACAGCGCAGTACAGGCCCTTGGGCCCTCGATGTTGCGCCGATCCAAGCCCACCTAAACTACACTAACCCACTATCCTCCATATACCTATCCAATGCCCTCTTAAATGCCCATAAAGAGGGAGAGTCCACCACTGTTACTGGCAGGGCATTCCATGAACTAACGACTCGCTGAGTGAAGAACCTACCCCTAACATCAGTCCTATATCTACCCCCCCTTAATTTAAAGCTATGCCCCCTTGTAATACCCGACTCAATACGCGGGAAAAGGTTCATACTGTCGACCCTATCTAACCCCCTAATCATCTTGTACACCTCAATCAAGTCACCCCTAAACCTTCTTTTCTCTAGTGAAAACAGCCCCAAGTGCCTCAGTCTTTCCTCATACGATTTTCCTTCCATACCAGGCAACATCCTGGTAAACCTCCTCTGCACCCGTTCCAATGCCTCCACATCCTTCCTATAGTATGGCGACCAAAACTGCACACAATATTCCAGATGCGGCCGTACCAGAGTCTTATACAACTGCATCATGACCTCAGGACTCCGGAACTCAATTCCTCTACCAATAAAAGCCAGTACGCCATATGCCTTCCTCACCGCACTATTTACCTGGGTGGCAACTTTCAGAGATCTGTGTACATGGACACCAAGATCCCTCTGCTCATCCACACTACCAAGTATCCGACCATTAGCCCAGTACCCCATCTTTTTGTTATTCTTCCCAAAGTGAATCACCTCGCACTTAGCTACATTGAATTCCATCTGCCACCTTTCTGCCCAGTTCTGCAGCTTCTCTATATCCTGCTGTAACCTGCCACATGCTTCCTCACTGTCAACAACTCCTCCGACTTTCGTATCATCCGCAAACTTGCTCACCCAACCTTCTAACCCCTCTTCCAGGTCATTTATAAAAATGACAAACAGCAATGGTCCCAAAACAGATCCTTGCGGAACACCGCTAGTGACGGCACTCCATGAAGAAACTTTGCCATCAACTACTACCCTCTGTCTTCTTCCATCCAGCCAATTTCTAATCCAAACCTCCAACTCACCCTCAATGCCATATCTCCGTATTTTCTGCAGTAGCCTACCATGGGGAACCTTATCAAACGCCTTACTAAAATCCATATACACCACATCTACCGCTTTCCCCTCATCAACCTCCTTCGTCACCTTTTCAAAGAATTCAATAAGGTTTGTGAGGCACGACCTGCCCTTCACAAAACCATGCTGACTGTCCTTGATCACATTATTCCTATCCAGATGTGCATAAATCCTATCCCTTACAATTCTCTCTAAGACTTTGCCCACAACAGAAGTGAGACTCACCGGCCTATAGTTACTAGGGTTATCCCTACTCCCCTTTTTGAACAAGGGAACCACATTTGCTATCCTCCAGTCTTCTGGGACTACTCCTGTAGACAAAGAGGACATAAAAATCAAGGCCAATGGCTCTGCAATCTCCTCCCTTGCTTACCGTGGGTCAGCATGAACCTGACATCTCTCCCGACCCGTCAATTCTGATATCACCTCCCGGCGAGACTTGACCACCCCCTCCCTTCTCTGTCCTCTCCTTCTCTTGCAGTCACTCAAAGCAGCCTGATCGCAGGACTTACGGGACACATTGATCAAGACCCCAACCCCTACTGGATTTTGCATGGAGCTGGGCGGTGGAGACTGCGTGATTCCAGAAACGACAAAGGCCACTGCAGGCACACACAGCACGTACACAATCGGAGCAGGGTGTACACCACTAGTGGCCCCAAACCCACCCGACAAGGCCCAAGTGGAATATTCATCCCTCCCACCCCCCCCCCAACCCTTCCACTCGCCCTGGACAGGGGCAGGGGGGTTTGGTGGGCTGGGGGGGGGGGCAACACTCAAGAAGCTCGACACCATCCAGGGCAAAGATGCCCCCCCTTCCCACCACCCCTCGATTGGCGCCGCACCCACTCAGTCGGAGCAATGTGTACCATCGACAAGATGCACCGCAGCGACTCGCCAGCCTCTTCCAAAGCAATGACCATTGCCGTTTAGAGAGACCAGGGAAACACCTAGCCCCCTCCCCTCCAAGCCCCGAATTGGAAACATGTCGACCCTTCCCTTCCCCTGGAGCTAACGGTGTGGTTGAAGGAGGCAGCTCACTGACACCCGTGTCAAGGGTGACTCGTTTACTCACTTCAACCGCGCTTTCCGAACGTTGTGACCCCCCAACGATGACTTGTGTACCCGGCACCTTCCAACTCCAGAGGTATCCCCTACCCCATCTCTCTCTCTCTCTCCCCTTCTCTCTCACTCCCCCTCTTCTTTTCTCTCTCTCTCCCCTCCTCCTTTTCTGTCTCTTCCCTTCTCTCTGTCCCCCTCTCTTTTTTTCCTCTCTCTCCCTCTCCTTTTCTGTCTCTTTCTCTCTTCCCTTCTCTCTCACTCCCCCCTCTCCTCTCTCCCTCCTCTCTCACCCTCCTTTTTACTCTCTCTCTCCCTCTCCTTTTCTGTCTCTTTCTCTCTTCCCTTCTCTCTCACTCCCCCCCCTCCTTCTCTCTCCCCCCTCTCTCACCCTCCTTTTTACTCTCTCTCTCCCTCTCCTTTTCTCTTTCTCTCTTCCCTTCTCTCTCACTCCCCCCTCTCTCACCCTCCTTTTTACTCTCTCTCTCCCTCTCCTTTTCTGTCTCTTTCTCTCTTCCCTTCTCTCTCACTCCCCCCTCTCCTTCTCTCTCCACCCCCACCCTCCTTTTTTACTCTCTGTCTCCTTTTCTCTCTCTCTCGCTCTCATTCCTTCTTTCTCTCTGTCTTGTCACCTCTCCAGTTCGAATGTCACCAGCCTGCCCGCTCCACCAACCCCCCCCCACCACCCCCCCTCATTGATGCCCATTTGGGCTGAGATTCTCAGTACAGTTTTCCCAAAGTGCCTTTCCACCTCCTCAAAAACCCAGCCTCCGTCCTCAGGGAACTTCCTCCACGCCGTTCGGCCCTTTTCTGCCATTGGCCTGCTGTGCTCTCCCAGCGCCACACCCTTGGCCTCTGATCTGCAGGCCTCACTTTCTCCCTCTCAGCTGTAGGCCAGACCAGGTAAGGATGGCGGTTTCCTTCCCTGAAGGGGTTTTCCGACAATGGATTTATGGTCATCATTAGACTCAGATTTTCTTGCCCCGCGCCCTGCCCCCCTTACTGGATTCAAATGCCAACAGGGCAGGATTTGAACTCAGCTCCCCAGAACGTCACCTGGCTTTCTGAATGAACAGTCCAGCGATCATAGCCACCATCCTGCCCTTGTATGGAGGGCACTAATTAGCCCTCGGGTGGACATCTCGAGAAAGCAGAGCTGATCGCCGTTGCGTCACCACCACCCCCCACCCGAGCCAATCAGGAGCCGGAATACCACGGCGACCTTGCTGGAAATCTCCGGGGGACGGGAAAGGAGCTATGCAAGCGCAGCAGGAAGCCAGCGAGAGAGAGACAGCGAGGCAAGCTTTCGGAACCCGGAACATCGTCACGTCGTATCTCCAACCCTCCCCTCACTGCCCAGAGAGAGAGAGAGAGGGGCAAGCTTTCCCAATCCGGAACACCGCGTCGCGTTTCCCACTGCTCGCAGCACTTTCCCTCCTCGTCCCGTCGATGTCAAATCTGGCCACGGTAGTGTCCCGACCCCCGAGCCGGGAGCCCGGGGTCTCGCGTGCCCGACATTCCGAAGGCTGCCGAGGTGAATTGATCTGCGAATCATTCCTCATCCGTGACCACACTGTGTCTGTGCCTGCCGCGACTCGGGAAACTTCAGCCCCTTTTCTGATCAATAAAAAAAGAGCTTGACACACCAGCTGGGCGTATTACTGCTGCTCCTGGTTGGCACTGCGTACCCGCCTGTGCACCATTCGCGGTGCGTTGGTGGCCAGGGATCATGACTGGTACTCACACTCTTGAGAATTTCAGGGCTTGGTCTTCAGGCACTTTAACAGACAATGTCAGGGTGGAAACGAGGGGGCATAACGTTCAGGGAGGAAGGTATAGGGGAAGTGTCAGAGGTCGCGTCTTTACTCAGAGAGTGGTGGGTGCATGGACTGCACTGCCAGCAGTGGTAGTGGGGTCAGAGACATTAGGGATATTAAAGCGACTCTTGGATGGATGATAGTCCAATGGGGGGTAGGTAGTTAGTTTGATTTTATAGTAGGATAGAAGCTCCCAGCACCACATCGAGGGGTCTGTGCTGTACTGTTCCGTGAAACCTATAGATAGGAGACGCAATCATAGACACTCAGGGATATCGAATTTCTAGCCAGTAATGTTGAAATGCATCAATGGTGTTACCATCACTGAATCCCCCCCACTATCAACATCCTGGGGGTTACCATTGAGAGAGAATCTAACCATCACCCCCTTGACATTCAATGGTGTTACCATCACTGAATCCTCCCACTATCAACATCCTGGGGGTTACCATTGAGAGAGAATCTAACCATCGCCCCCTTGATGTTCAATGGTGTTCCCATCACTGAACCCCTCCCACTATCAACATCCTGGGGGTTACCATTGAGAGAGAATCTAACCATTGCCCCCTTGACATTCAATGGTGTTACCATCACTGAACACCTCCCACTATCAACATCCTGGGGGTTACCATTGAGAGAGAATAGAACATAGAACAATACAGCGCAGAACAGGCCCTTCGGCCCTCGATGTTGTGCCGACCTGTGAACTATTCTCAGCTCGTCCCCCTACACTATCCCAAAAACATCCATGTGCTTATCCAAGGATTGTTGAAATCTCCCTAATGTGGCTGAGTTAACCCCCAGGATGTTGATAGTGGGGGGATTCAGTGATAGTACTAACAGGAATCCAAGAAGGATGTGGGGGTTAGAAATTAATTTTGGGGATATGGGATTGTGGGCATAGGGCGATCCCAATGAAAGAAGCAGTAAGTTCTAGCCCTCGTCCAGCATTAACAAACTCAAACCCCAGACACTGATGCTCCCCTCCCATACATTACTGGGAGGGTCCTGCACTTTCAGCAAACATGCCGCCTCTCAGAGACGTTCAGCCGTGACCCCCAGTCCCCTTCAAACGGACAGAGGCGTGTCCCAGAGAGGAGGAACAGCTCCCTATTCATCCGAACCGACCTTTAACCCTCAATTAGAAGCTGTTGGCATCAACAGATTGGCATGATGGGTGCCCCACCCCTCACTACACTGCCACTGTTTGTAAAAATCTGAGACATCTTGGGGGCATTTGCTACTGAGATAAAAGCGCTCTAATTTTATGCACTTGCATGATGCAGCAAAATAATGCATCAAAGTTAACTCTCGACCCTCCTTGCCCCACTGTGTGTGACATCTCTCCACACCCATTTCCATTTTGCCTGATTTATTAGCCCTCAGTATTTTTATCTTCTATAAATACTTTATCGCCCAATAAACGCCGCAAATCTTGCAACACTTGGCCGTCAACTCGCATTCCCTTCTGCCGTTTCCCGCTAAAGCCTCAGAACATGTCGCGTCCTTCCTCAGATGCTGCCAGACCTGCTGAGTTCCTCCGGCACGCCCATGAGCCACCCAGTCTGGCGCATTGAGTGTGCTGTGCGTCCCCATCGCATTCCCCCGGCCTTCAGACAACCCCGAAATGAGCGATTCCGCCCCCCCCAATAGAGCAATTTGTCTGCCCTCCTCCCCATTACCCTGTACAGTCCCAATTTTTGGTGAGGGGAAGGACATGTACAGTGTTCAATGTGGGTAGGTATTAAGAACTGGGCACAAGGGTTGGCATCGGTAAATATGAGACACCCTGGTTAATAACGATACACACAGAGGAGGAGGAGACACTGTCGCTGACACAAAGGATTACACTAGAATTTCTGCCAGTGCTTCCCTGTGATTCAGGCTGCTGCAATCTCCTGGTGCCAGGGTAAATGAGCAGGAGAGAGAGTGCCCGAGCGGGTACAGAATATCCCAGAACCAGGGACACAGGTAAGGAAAACGAAGCCAGGTTTCAGGAGCTACAACCACTCAGGTTTAAAATCCCACAGCGTGACCGCCACTTATCGCCATAGCTCCCCTACACCCCCTCCCTATCCCTATCGCGTCCCCCAGCCCCTACACCCCCTCCCTATCTCTATCACCTCCTCCAGCCCCCACATACCTCCCCATCTCCATCACCGGGCCCCTATCTGTCACTGCCTCCAGCCCCCTACACCCCCTCCCTATCTCTGTCACTGCCTCCAGCCCCCTACACTCCCTCCCTATCTCTGTCACCCCCGCCAGCCCCTACACCCCCTCCCTATCTCTATCATCTCCTCCAGCCCCCTACACCCCCTCCCTATCTCTGTCACTGCCTCCAGCCCCCTACACCCCCACCCTATCTCTGTCACCCCCGACAGCCCACTACACCCTCTCCCTATCTCTGTCACCCCCTCCAGCCCCCTACACCCCGTCCCTATCTCTGTCACCGCCTCCAGCCCCCTACACCCCCTCCCGATCACTGTCACCCCCTACACCCCCTCCCTATCTCTGTCACCCCCTCCAGCCCCTTCACCCCCTCCCTATCCCTGTCACTTTCCCCAGCCCCTACATCCCCTCCCTATTACTGTCACCCCCTCCAGCCCCTCCCTATCTCTGTCACCCTCTCCAGCCCCCAACATCCCCTCCCTAGCTCTGTCATCCCCTCCAGCCCCCTATACCCCCTCCCTATCTCTGTCAGCCCCTACACCCCCTCCCTATCTCTGTCACCCCCTCCAACCACTACACCCCCTCCCTATCTCTTGTCACCCCCTCCTGCATCTACACCCCTCTCCCTGTCTCTATCACCGCCTCCGGCCCCTACATCCCCTCCCTGTCTCTGTCACTCCCACAAGCCCCTACAACCCCCTCCCTATCTCTGTCAGCCCCTCCAGCCCCATACATCCCCCGCCCTGTCTCTGTCACCCCCTCCAGCCTCTACACCCCCTCCCTATCTCTGTCACCCCGTCCCTATCTCTGTCACCCCCCTCCAGCCCCCTACACCCCCTCCCTATCACTGCCACCTCCTAGACCCAGTACACCCCCTTCCTATCACTGTCGCCCCCTACACCCCCTCCCTATCACTGCCACCTCCTAGACCCAGTACACCCCCTTCCTATCACTGTCATCCCTCCAGCCCCCTACACCCCCTCCCTATCTCTGTCACCTCCTCCAGCCCCTACACCCCCTCCCTATCACTGTCACCCCCTCCAGCCCCTACACCCCCTCCCTATCACTGCCACCTCCTAGACCCAGTACACCCCCTTCCTATCACTGTTGCCCCCTACACCCCCTCCCTATCACTGCCACCTCCTAGACCCAGTACACCCCCTTCCTATCTCTGTCACCCCCCTCCAGCCCCCCACACCCCCTCCCTATCACTGCCACCTCCTACAGCCAGTACACCCCCACCCTATCACTGTCACCCCCTCCAGCCCCCTACACCCCCTTCCTATCACTGTCACCCCCTCCAGCCCCCTACACCCCCTCCCGATCACTGCTCACCCCCAAACACAGCCTCCTGAGTATCCCCTGATTCCCTTCACTCTGCTGTTGGGTTGGAGAGAGCTCGTGCCTTACCTCCCTCAGCGCTGACCCTCAGAGAGTGCAGCGTTCCCTTGTTGCCGGCCCTCAGACAGAATGGCACTCCCTCGGCACCAACCCTCCGACAGAGTGGCACTCCCTTGGCGCTGACCCTCAGACAGAGTTGCACACTCTTGGCGCCGACCCTCAGACAGAGTGGCACGCCCTCGGCGCCGACCCTCCGACAGAGTGGCACTCCCTCGGCGCCGACTCTCTGACATTGCAGTGCTCCCTCGGTACTGACTCTCTGACAGTGCGGCAGTCCCTCAGCATTGACCCTCCGACAGTGCAGCGCTCCCTCAGGACTGACCCTCAAACATTGCAGCACTCCCTCCGCACTGACCCTCCGACAGTGCAGCGCTCCCTCAGGACTGACATTCAAACATTGCAGCGCTCCCTCAGAACTGATCCTCCGACAGTGCGGCACTCCCTCAGCACTGACCCTCCGACAGTCTGGCACTCCCTCAGCACTGACCCTCCAACAGTGCAGCGCTCCCTCGGTGCTGACCCTCCGACAGTGCTGCACTCCCTCAGCACTGACCCTCCGACAGTGCGGCGCTCCTTCAGCACTGACCCTCCGACAGTGCAGCACTCCCTCAGTACTGACCCTCCGACAGTGCGGCACTCCCTCAGCACTGACCCTCCGACAGTGCAGTACTCCCTCAGCACTGACCCTCCGACAGTGCGGCGCTCTCTCAGTACTGACCCTCCGACAGTGCGGCACTCCCTCAGCACTGACCCTCTGACAGTGTGGCCCTCGATCATTACTGACCCTCCGACAGTGCAGCGCTCCCTCAGCACTGACCCTCTGACAGTGCAGCGCTCCCTCAGTACTGAACATCCGACAGTGCAGCGCTCCCTCAGCACTGACCCTCCGACAGTGCAGCGCTCCCTCAGTACTGAACATCCGACAGTGCGGCACTCCCTCAGCACTGACCCTTTGACAGTGCAGCGCTCCCTCAGTACTGAACATCCGACAGTGCAGCGCTCCCTCAGCACTGACCCTCCAACAGTATGGCCCTCCCTCAGTACTGACCCTCCGACAGTGCAGCGCTCCCTCAGTACTGACCCTCAGACAGTCTGGCACTCCCTCCGCACTGACCCTCCGACACTCTGGCACTCCCTCAGAACTGACCCTCCGACAGTGCAGCACTCCCTCAGTACTGACCCTCTGACAGTGTGGCCCTCGATCATTACTGACCCTCCGACAGTGCAGCGCTCCCTCAGCACAGACCCTCCAACAGTATGGCCCTCCCTCAGCATTGGCCCTCCGACAGTGCAGCACTCCCTCAGCACTGACCCTCCAACAGTATGGCCCTCCCTCAGCATTGGCCCTCCGACAGTGCAGCGCTCCCTCAGTACTGAACATCCGACAGTGCGGCACTCCCTCAGCACTGACCCTCTGACAGTGCAGCGCTCCCTCAGCACTGACCCTCCAACAGTATGGCCCTCCCTCAGTACTGACCCTCCGACAGTGCAGCGCTTCCTCAGTACTGACCCTCAGACAGCCTGGCACTCCCTCCGCACTGACCCTCCGACAGTGCAGCACTCCCTCAGTACTGACCCTCTGACAGTGTGGCCCCCGATCATTACTGACCCTCCGACAGTGCAGCGCTCCCTCAGCACAGACCCTCCAACAGTATGGCCCTCCCTCAGCATTGGCCCTCCGACAGTGCAGCACTCCCTCAGCACTGACCCTCTGACAGTGCAGCGCTCCCTCAGTACTGACCCTCTGACAGTGTAGCGCTCCCTCAGCACTGACCCTCCAACAGTATGGCCCTCCCTCAGTACTGACCCTCCGACAGTGCAGCGCTCCCTCAGCACTGACCCTCCAACAGTGCGGCACTTCCTCAGCACTGACCCTCTGACAGTGCGGCGGTCCCTCAGCACTGACCCTCCGACAGTGCGGCGGTCCCTCAGCACTGACCCTCCGACAGTGCGGCACTTCCTCAGCACTGACCCTCTGACAGTGTAGCGGTCCCTCAGCACTGACCCTCCAACAGTATGGCCCTCCCTCAGTACTGACCCTCCGACAGTGCAGCGCTCCCTCAGCACTGACCCTCCCACAGTGCGGCGCTCCCTCAGCACTGACCCTCCGACAGTGCGGCACTCCCTCAGCACTGACCCTCCGACAGTGCAGCGCTCCCTCAGTACTGACCCTCCGACAGTGTGGCGCTCCCTCAGCACTGACCCTCCGACAGTGCAGCACTCCTTCAGCACTGACCCTCCGACAGTGCGGCGCTCCCTCAGCACTGACCCTCCAACAGTGTGGCCCTCCCTCAGAAGGGCTAATGCCCGAAACGTCGATTCTCCTGTTCCCTAGATGCTGCCTGAGCTGCTGCGCTTTTCCAGCAACACATTTCCACCCCTCACTCAGCACTGACCCTCCGACAGTGCAGCGCTCCCTCGGTGCTGACCCTCCGACAGTGCGGCCCTCCCTCAGCACTGACCCTCCGACAGTGCAGCGCACCGTCGGTGCTGACCCTCCGACAGTGCGACACTCCCTCAGTACTGACCCTCAGACAGTCTGGCACACCCTCCACACTGACCCTCCGACATTCTGGCACTCCCTCAGTACTGACCCTCTGACAGTGTGGCCGTCGATCAGCACTGACGCTCCAACAGTGCGGCGCTCCCTCAGCACTGACCCTCCGACAGTGCGGCGCTCCCTCAGCACTGACCCTCCGACAGTGCGGCGCTCCCTCAGCACTGACCCTCCGACAGTGCGGCACTCCCTCCGCAATGACCCTCCAACAGTGTGGCGCTCCCTCAGTACTGACCCTCTGACAGTGCAGCGCTCCTTCAGCACTGACCCTCCGACAGTGCGGCGCTCCCTCAGCACTGACCCTCCAACAGTGTGGCCCTCCCTCAGCACTGACCCTCCGACAGTGCAGCGCTCCCTCGGTGCTGACCCTCCGAAAGTGCGGCCCTCCCTCAGCACTGACCCTCCGACAGTGCAGCGCTCCCTCAGTGCTGACCCTCTGACAGTGCAGCACTCCCTCAGCACTGACCCTCCGACAGTGCAGCACTCCCTCAGCACTGACCCTCCGACTGTGCGGCACTCCCTCAGCACTGACCCTCCGACAGTGCGGCACTCCCTCAGCACTGACCCTCCGATAGTGCGGCACTCCATCAGCACTGACCCTCTGACAGTCTGGCACTCCCTCAGTACTGATCATCCGACAGTGCGGCACTCCCTCAGTACTGACCCTCAGACAGTCTGGCACTCCCTCAGTACTGACCCTCAGACAGTCTGGCACTCCCTCCACACTGACCCTCCGACATTCTGGCACTCCCTCAGTACTGACCCTCTGACAGTGCAGCACTCCCTCAGTACTGACCCTCTGACAGTGTGGCCCTTGATCAGCACTGACCCTCCAACAGTGCGGCGCTCCCTCAGTACTGAACATCCGACAGTGCGGCACTCCCTCAGCACTGACCCTCTGACAGTGCAGCGCTCCCTCAGCACTGACCCTCCAACAGTATGGCCCTCCCTCAGCACTGGCCGTCTGACAGTGCAGCGCTCCCTCAGTACTGACCCTCCGACAGTGCAGCGCTCCCTCAGCACTGGCCCTCCGACAGTGCGGCGCTCCCTCAGTACTGAACCTCCGAAAGTGCGGCCCTCCCTCAGTACTGACCCTCCGACAGTGCAGCGGTCCCTCAGCACTGACCCTCCAACAGTATGGCCCTCACTCAGGACTGACCCTCCGACAGTGCAGCGCTCCCTCAGTACTGAACCTCCGACAGTGCGGCGCTCCCTCAGCACTGACCCTCCGACAGTGCCGCACTCCCTCAGCACTGACCCTCCGACAGTGCCGCACTCCCTCAGCACTGACCCTCTGACAGTGCGGCGGTCCCTCAGCACTGACCCTCCGACAGTGCAGCACTCCCTCAGTACTGACCCTCCGACAGTGCGGCCCTCCCTCAGCACTGACCCTCCAACAGTGCGGCGCTCCCTCAGCACTGACCCTCCGACAGTGCAGCCCTCCCTCAGCACTGACCCTCCGACAGTGCGGCACTCCCTCAGCACTGACCCTCCAACAGTGTGGCGCTCCCTCAGCGCTGACCCTCCAATAATGCGGCACTCCCTCAATACTGACCCTCCGACAGTGCGGCACTCCCTCCGCACTGACCCTCTGACAGTGTGGCACTCCCTCAGTACTGACCCTCTGACAGTGCGGCGCTCCCGCAGTACTGACCCTCCGACAGTGCGGCGCTCCCTCACACTGACCCTCCGACAGTGCGGCGCTCCCTCAGTACTGACCCTCCGACTGTGCAGCTCTCCCTCAGCACTGACCCTCCAACAGTGTGGCCCTCCCTCAGCACTGACCATCCGACAGTGCTGCGCTCCCTCAGCACTGATCCTCCGATAGTGTGGCGCTCCCTCCGCACCGACCCTCCAACAGTGTGGCACTCCCTCAGCACTGACCCTCCGACAGTGCGGGAGTCCCTCAGCACTGACCCTCCGACAGTGCGGCACTCCCTCGCATTGACCCTCAAACAGTGTGGCCCTCCCTCAGTACTGACCCTCCCACAGTGCGGCACTCCCTCGTACTGACCCTCTGACAGTGCGGTCCTCCCTCAGCACTGACCCTCCGACAGTGCACTACTCCCTCGCATTGACCCTCAAACAGTGTGGCCCTCCCTCAGTACTGACCCTCCCACAGTGCGGCACTCCCTCGTACTGACCCTCTGACAGTGCGGCCCTCCCTCAGCACTGATCCTCCGATAGTGTGGCGCTCCCTCCGCACCGACCCTCCGACAGTGCGGCACTCCCTCAGCACTGACCCTCCGACAGTGCACTACTCCCTCGCATTGACCCTCAAACAGTGTGGCCCTCCCTCAGTACTGACCCTCCCACAGTGCGGCACTCCCTCGTACAGACCCTCTGACAGTGCGACCCTCCCTCAGCACTGACCCTCCGATAGTGTGGCGCTCCCTCCGCACCGACCCTCTGACAGTGCGGCCCTCCCTCAGCACTGACCCTCCGATAGTGCGGCACTCCATCAGCACTGACCCTCTGACAGTCTGGCACTCCCTCAGTACTGATCATCCGACAGTGCGGCACTCCCTCAGTACTGACCCTCAGACAGTCTGGCACTCCCTCCACACTGACCCTCCGACATTCTGGCACTCCCTCAGTACTGACCCTCTGACAGTGCGGTGCTCCCTCAGCACTGACCCTCTGATAGAGCGGTGCTCCCTCAGCACTGACCCTCCAACATTGCGGTGCTCCCTCAGCACTGACACTCCGACAGTGCGGCACTCCCTCAGTACTGACCCTCTGACAGTGCGGCGCTCCCTCACCATTGACCCTCTGACAGTGCGGTGCTCCCTCAGTACTGACCCTCTGACAGTGCTGTGATCCCTCAGCACTGACCATCCGACAGGGCCCATTCCCTCAGCACTGACCCTCCGACAGTGCGGCACTCCCTCAGCACTGACCCTCCGACAGTGTGGCGCTCCCTCAGTACTGACTCTCCGACAGTGTGGCACTCCCTCAGTACTGACCCTCCGACAGTGTGGCCCTCCCTCAGCAGTGACCCTCCGACAGTGTGGCCCTCCCTCCGCACTGACCCTCCGACAGTGCGGCGCTCCCTCAGTACTGACCCTCCGACAGTCTGGCACTCCCTCAGCACTGACCCTTCGACAGTCTGGCACTCCCTCAGCACTGACCCTCCGACAGTCTGGCACTCCCTCAGCACTGACCCTCCGACAGTGCGGGGCTCCCTCCGCACCCACCTTCCAACAGTGTGCCCACTCCCTCAGCACTGACCCTCCAACAGTGTGGCCCTCCCTCAGCACTGACCCTCCAACAGTGTGCCCACTCCCTCAGCACTGACCCTCCGACAGTGCGGCGCTCCCTCAGCACTGACCCTCCGACAGTGCGGCACTCCCTCAGCACTGACCCTCCGACAGTGCGGCCCTCCCTCAGCACTGACCCTCCGACAGTGCGGCGCTCCCTCCGCACCGACCCTCCAACAGTGTGCCCACTCCCTCAGCGCTGACCCTCCAATAATGCGGCACTCCCTCAATACTGACCCTCTGACAGTGCGGCCCTCCCTCAGCACTGACCTTCCAACAAGGTGGCACTCCCTCCGCACTGACCCTCTGACAGTGCGGCACTCCCTCAGTACTGACCCTCTGTCAGTGCAGCCCTCCCTCAGCACTGACCCTCCGACAGTGCGGCACTCCCTCAGCACTGACCCTCCAACAGTGTGGCGCTCCCTCAGCGCTGACCCTCCATTAATGCGGCACTCCCTCAATACTGACCCTCCGACAGTGCGGCACTCCCTCCGCACTGACCCTCTGACAGTGCGGCACACCCTCAGTACTGACCCTCTGTCAGTGCGGCACTCCCTCAGTACTGACCCTCTGACAGTGCGACGCTCTCTCAGTACTGACCCTCCGACAGTGCGGCACTCCCTCCGCACTGACCCTCTGACAGTGCGGCACTCCCTCAGTACTGACCCTCTGACAGTGCGGCACTCCCTCAGTACTGACCCTCCGACAGTGCGGCGTTCCCTCACACTGACCCTCCGACAGTGCGGCGCTCCCTCAGTACTGACCCTCCGACAGTGCGGCGTCCCTCCGCACTGACCCTCCGACAGTGCCCACTCCCTCAGCACTGACCCTCCAACAGTGTGGCACTCCCTCAGCACTGACCCTCCGACAGTGCTGCGCTCCCTCAGCACTGACCCTCCGATAGTGTGGCGCTCCCTCCGCACCGACCCTCCAACAGTGTGGCACTCCCTCAGCACTGACCCTCCGACAGTGCGGGAGTCCCTCAGCACTGACCCTCCGACAGTGCGGCACTCCCTCGCATTGACCCTCAAACAGTGTGGCCCTCCCTCAGTACTGACCCTCCCACAGTGCGGCACTCCCTCGTACTGACCCTCTGACAGTGCGGTCCTCCCTCAGCACTGACCCTCCGACAGTGCACTACTCCCTCGCATTGACCCTCAAACAGTGTGGCCCTCCCTCAGTACTGACCCTCCCACAGTGCGGCACTCCCTCGTACTGACCCTCTGACAGTGCGGCCCTCCCTCAGCACTGACCCTCCGATAGTGTGGCACTCCCTCCGCACCGACCCTCCGACAGTGCGGCCCACCCTCAGCACTGACCTTCCAACAATGTGGCACTCCCTCCGCACTGACCCTCCGACAGTGCGGCACTCCCTCAGTACTGACCCTCTGACAGTGCGGTGCTCCCTCAGCACTGACCCTCTGATAGTGCGGTGCTCCCTCAGCACTGACCCTCCGACAGTGCGGCGCTCCCTCAGTACTGACCCTCTGACAGTGCAGCACTCCCTCAGCACTGACCCTCCAACATTGCTGTGCTCCCTCAGCACTGACCCTCCGACAGTGCGGCACTCCCTCAGTACTGACCCTCTGACAGTGCGGCACTCCCTCAGTACTGACCCTCCGACAGTGCGGCGCTCCTTCACACTGACCATCCGACAGTGCGGCGCTCCCTCAGTACTGACCCTCCGACAGTGCGGCGTCCCTCCGCACTGACCCTCCAACAGTGCCCACTCCCTCAGCACTGACCCTCCAACAGTGTGGCACTCCCTCAGCACTGACCCTCCGACAGTGCTGCGCTCCCACAGCACTGACCCTCCGACAGTGCGGCACTCCCTCAGTACTGACTCTCCAACAGTGTGGCACTCCCTCAGTACTGACCCTCCGACAGTGTGACCCTCCGACAGTGTGGCCCTCCCTCCGCACTGACCCTCCGACAGTGCGGCGCTCGCTCAGTACTGACCCTCCGACAGTCTGGCACTCCCTCAGCACTGACCCTTCGACAGTCTGGCACTCCCTCAGCACTGACCCTCCGACAGTCTGGCACTCCCTCAGCACTGACCCTCCGACAGTGCGGCGCTCCCTCCGCACCCACCCTCCAACAGTGTGCCCACTCCCTCAGCACTGACCCTCCGACAGTGCGGCGCTCCCTCAGCACTGACCCTCCGACAGTGTGGCCCTCCCTCAGCACTGACCCTCCAACAGTGTGCCCACTCCCTCAGCACTGACCCTCCGACAGTGCGGCGCTCCCTCAGCACTGACCCTCCGACAGTGCGGCGCTCCCTCAGCACTGACCCTCCGACAGTGCGGCACTCCCTCAGCACTGACCCTCCGACAGTGCGGCCCTCCCTCAGCACTGACCCTCCGACAGTGCGGCGCTCCCTCCGCACCGACCCTCCAACAGTGTGCCCACTCCCTCAGCGCTGACCCTCCAATAATGCGGCACTCCCTCAATACTGACCCTCTGACAGTGCGGCCCTCCCTCAGCACTGACCTTCCAACAAGGTGGCACTCCCTCCGCACTGCCCCTCTGACAGTGCGGCACTCCCTCAGTACTGACCCTCTGTCAGTGCAGCCCTCCCTCAGCACTGACCCTCCGACAGTGCGGCACTCCCTCCGCACTGACCCTCCGATAGTGCGGCACTCCCTCAGTACTGACCCTCTGACAGTGCGGTGCTCCCTCAGCACTGACCCTCTGATAGTGCGGTGCTCCCTCAGCACTGACCCTCCAACATTGCTGTGCTCCCTCAGCACTGACCCTCCGACAGTGCGGCACTCCCTCAGTACTGACCCTCTGACGGTGCGGCACTCCCTCAGTACTGACCCTCCGACAGTGCGGCGCTCCCTCACACTGACCATCCGACAGTGCGGCGCTCCCTCAGTACTGACCCTCCGACAGTGCGGCGTCCCTCCGCACTGACCCTCCAACAGTGCCCACTCCCTCAGCACTGACCCTCCAACAGTGTGGCACTCCCTCAGCACTGACCCTCCGACAGTGCTGCGCTCCCACAGCACTGACCCTCCGACAGTGCGGCACTCCCTCAGTACTGACCCTCCGACAGTGTGGCGCTCCCTCAGTACTGACTCTCCGACAGTGTGGCACTCCCTCAGTACTGACCCTCCGACAGTGTGGCCCTCCCTCAGCAGTGACCCTCCGACAGTGTGGCCCTCCCTCCGCACTGACCCTCCGACAGTGCGGCGCTCCCTCAGTACTGACCCTCCGACAGTCTGGCACTCCCTCAGCACTGACCCTTCGACAGTCTGGCACTCCCTCAGCACTGACCCTCCGACAGTCTGGCACTCCCTCAGCACTGACCCTCCGACAGTGCGGCGCTCCCTCCGCACCCACCTTCCAACAGTGTGCCCACTCCCTTAGCACTGACCCTCCAACAGTGTGGCCCTCCCTCAGCACTGACCCTCCAACAGTGTGCCCACTCCCTCAGCACTGACCCTCCGACAGTGCGGCGCTCCCTCAGCACTGACCCTCCGACAGTGCGGCGCTCCCTCAGCACTGACCCTCCGACAGTGCGGCACTCCCTCAGCACTGACCCTCCGACAGTGCGGCCCTCCCTCAGCACTGACCCTCCGACAGTGCGGCGCTCCCTCCGCACCGACCCTCCAACAGTGTGCCCACTCCCTCAGCGCTGACCCTCCAATAATGCGGCACTCCCTCAATACTGACCCTCTGACAGTGCGGCCCTCCCTCAGCACTGACCTTCCAACAAGGTGGCACTCCCTCCGCACTGCCCCTCTGACAGTGCGGCACTCCCTCAGTACTGACCCTCTGTCAGTGCAGCCCTCCCTCAGCACTGACCCTCCGACAGTGCGGCACTCCCTCAGCACTGACCCTCCAACAGTGTGGCGCTCCCTCAGCGCTGACCCTCCAATAATGCGGCACTCCCTCAATACTGACCCTCCGACAGTGCGGCACTCCCTCCGCACTGACCCTCTGACAGTGCGGCACACCCTCAGTACTGACCCTCTGTCAGTGCGGCACTCCCTCAGTACTGACCCTCTGACAGTGCGACGCTCTCTCAGTACTGACCCTCCGACAGTGCGGCGCTCCCTCACACTGACCCTCCGACAGTGCGGCGCTCCCTCAGTACTGACCCTCCGACAGTGCGGCGTCCCTCCGCACTGACCCTCCGACAGTGCCCACTCCCTCAGCACTGACCCTCCAACAGTGTGGCACTCCCTCAGCACTGACCCTCCGACAGTGCTGCGCTCCCTCAGCACTGACCCTCCGATAGTGTGGCGCTCCCTCCGCACCGACCCTCCAACAGTGTGGCACTCCCTCAGCACTGACCCTCCGACAGTGCGGGAGTCCCTCAGCACTGACCCTCTGACAGTGCGGCACTCCCTCGCATTGACCCTCAAACAGTGTGGCCCTCCCTCAGTACTGACCCTCCCACAGTGCGGCACTCCCTCGTACTGACCCTCTGACAGTGCGGTCCTCCCTCAGCACTGACCCTCCGACAGTGCACTACTCCCTCGCATTGACCCTCAAACAGTGTGGCCCTCCCTCAGTACTGACCCTCCCACAGTGCGGCACTCCCTCGTACTGACCCTCTGACAGTGCGGCCCTCCCTCAGCACTGACCCTCCGATAGTGTGGCACTCCCTCCGCACCGACCCTCCGACAGTGCGGCCCACCCTCAGCACTGACCTTCCAACAATGTGGCACTCCCTCCGCACTGACCCTCCGACAGTGCGGCACTCCCTCAGTACTGACCCTCTGACAGTGCGGTGCTCCCTCAGCACTGACCCTCTGATAGTGCGGTGCTCCCTCAGCACTGACCCTCCAACATTGCTGTGCTCCCTCAGCACTGACCCTCCGACAGTGCGGCACTCCCTCAGTACTGACCCTCTGACAGTGCGGCACTCCCTCAGTACTGACCCTCCGACAGTGCGGCGCTCCCTCACACTGACCATCCGACAGTGCAGCGCTCCCTCAGTACTGACCCTCCGACAGTACGGCGTCCCTCCGCACTGACCCTCCAACAGTGCCCACTCCCTCAGCACTGACCCTCCAACAGTGTGGCACTCCCTCAGCACTGACCCTCCGACAGTGCTGCGCTCCCTCAGCACTGACCCTCCGATAGTGTGGCGCTCCCTCCGCACCGACCCTCCAAGAGTGTGGCACTCCCTCAGCACTGACCCTCCGACAGTGCGGGAGTCCCTCAGCACTGACCCTCCGACAGTGCGGCACTCCCTCGCATTGACCCTCAAACAGTGTGGCCCTCCCTCAGTACTGACCCTCCCACAGTGCGGCACTCCCTCGTACTGACCCTCTGACAGTGCGGCCCTCCCTCAGCACTGACCCTCCGATAGTGTGGCACTCCCTCCGCACCGACCCTCCGACAGTGCGGCCATCCCTCAGCACTGACCTTCCAACAATGTGGCACTTCCTCCGCACTGACCCTCCGACAGTGCGGCACTCCCTCAGTACTGACCCTCTGACAGTGCGGTGCTCCCTCAGCACTGACCCTCTGATAGTGCGGTGCTCCCTCAGCACTGACCCTCCAACATTGCTGTGCTCCCTCAGCACTGACCCTCCGACAGTGCGGCACTCCCTCAGTACTGACCCTCTGACAGTGCGGCGCTCCCTCACCATTGACCCTCTGTCAGTGCGGCACTCCCTCAGTACTGACCCTCTGACAGTGCTGTGATCCCTCAGCACTGACCATCCGACAGGGCCCATTCCCTCATCACTGACCCTCCGACAGTGCGGCACTCCCTCAGCACTGACCCTCCGACAGTGTGGCACTCCCTCAGTACTGACCCTCCGACAGTGTGGCCCTCCCTCAGTACTGACCCTCCGACAGTCTGGCACTCCCTCAGCACTGACCCTCCGACAGTGTGGCACTCCCTCAGTACTGACCTTCCGACAGTCTGGCACTCCCTCAGCACTGACCCTTCGACAGTCTGGCACTCCCTCAGCGCTGACCCTCCGACAGTGCGGCGCACCCTCCGCACCCACCCTCCAACAGTGTGGCCCTCCCTCCGCACTGACCCTCCGACAGTCTGGCACTCCCTCAGCACTGACCCTCCGACAGTGTGGCGCTCCCTCAGCACTGACCCTCCGACAGTCTGGCACTCCCTCAGCGCTGACCCTCCGACAGTCTGGCACTCCCTCAGCACTGACCCTCCGACAGTGCGGCGCTCCCTCAGCGCTGACCCTCCGACAGTGCGGCGCTCCATCCGCACCCACCCTCCAACAGTGTGCCCACTCCCTCAGCACTGACCCTCCAACAGTGTGGCACTCCCTCAGCACTGACCCTCCGACAGTGCGGAACTCCCTCAGCACTGACCCTCCGACAGTGCGGCGCTCCCTCCGCACCGACCCTCCAACAGTGTGCCCACTCCCTCAGCGCTGACCCTCCAATAATGCGGCACTCCCTCAATACTGACCCTCTGACAGTGCGGCCCTCCCTCAGCACTGACCTTCCAACAAGGTGGCACTCCCTCCGCACTGACCCTCTGACAGTGCGGCACTCCCTCAGTACTGACCCTCTGTCAGTGCAGCCCTCCCTCAGCACTGACCCTTCGACAGTGCGGCACTCCCTCAGCACTGACCCTCCAACAGTGTGGCGCTCCCTCAGCGCTGACCCTCCAATAATGCGGCACTCCCTCAATACTGACCCTCCGACAGTGCGGCACTCCCTCCGCATTGACCCTCTGACAGTGCGGCACTCCCTCAGTACTGACCCTCCAACAGTGTGCCCACTCCCTCAGCACTGACCCTCCAACAGTGTGGCACTCCCTCAGCACTGACCCTCCGACTGTGCGGCACTCCCTCAGCACTGACCCTCCGACAGTGCGGCGCTCCCTCCGCACCGACCCTCCAACAGTGTGCCCACTCCCTCAGCGCTGACCCTCCAATAATGCGGCACTCCCTCAATACTGACCCTCTGACAGTGCGGCCCTCCCTCAGCACTGACCCTCCGACAGTGTGCCCACTCCCTCAGCACTGACCCTCCAACAGTGTGGCACTCCCTCAGCACTGACCCTCCGACAGTGCGGCACTCCCTCAGCACTGACCCTCTGACAGTGCGGCACTCCCTCAGTACTGACCCTCCAACAGTGTGCCCACTCCCTCAGCACTGACCCTCCAACAGTGTGGCACTCCCTCAGCACTGACCCTCCGACTGTGCGGCACTCCCTCAGCACTGACCCTCCGACAGTGCGGCACTCCCTCAGCACTGACCCTCCGACAGTGCGGCGCTCCCTCCTCACCCACCCTCCAACAGTGTGCCCACTCCTTCAGCGCTGACCCTCCAATAATGCGGCACTCCCTCAATACTGACCCTCTGACAGTGCGGCCCTCCCTCAGCACTGACCTTCCAACAAGGTGGCACTCCCTCCGCACTGACCCTCTGACAGTGCGGCACTCCCTCAGTACTGACCCTCTGTCAGTGCGGCACTCCCTCAGTACTGACCCTCTGACAGTGCAGCTCTCCCTCAGCACTGACCCTCCGACAGTGCGGCGCTCCCTCACACTGACCCTCCGACAGTGCGGCGCTCCCTCACACTGATCCTCCCACAGTGCGGCACTCCCTCGTACTGACCCTCTGTCAGTGCGGCACTCCCTCAGTACTGACCCTCTGACAGTGCGGCACTCCCCCAGCACTGACCCTCCGACAGTGCGGCGCTCCCTCAGCACTGACCCTCTGACAGTGCGGCACTCCCCCAGCACTGACCCTCCGACAGTGCTGCACTCCCTCAGCACTGACCCTCCGACAGTGCAGCGCTCCCCCAGCACTGACCCTCCGACAGTGGTGCACTCCCTCAGCACTGACCCTCCGACAGTGCAGCGCTCCCCCAGCACTGACCCTCCAACAGTGCGGCGCTCCCTCAGCACTGACCCTCTAACAGTGCGGCACTCCCCCAGCACTGACCCTCCGACAGTGCGGCGCTCCCTCAGCACTGACCCTCTGACAGTGCGCCACTCCCTCAGCACTGACCCTCCGACAGTCTGGCACTCCCTCCGCACTGACCCTCCGACAGTGCGGCACTCCCTCAGCACTGAACCTCCGACAGAGTGGCCCTCCCTCCGCACTGACCCTCCGACAGTGCGGCACTCCCTCAGCACTGACCCTCCGACAGTGCGGCGCTTCCTCCGCACTGACCTTCCGACAGTGTGGCCCTCCCTCAGCACTGACCCTCCGACAGTGCCCACTCCCTCAGCACTGACCCTCTGACAATGTGGCACTCCCTCAGCACTGACCCTCCGACAGTGCGGCGCTCCCTCAGCACTGACCCTCCGACAGTGCGGCGCTCCCTCCGCACCCACCCTCCAACAGTGTGCCCACTCCCTCAGCACTGACCCTCCAACAGTGTGGCACTCCCTCAGCACTGACCCTCCGACAGTGCGGCCCTCCCTCAGCACTGACCCTCCGACAGTCTGGCACTCCCTCAGCACTGACCCTCTGACAGTGCGGCACTCCCTCCGTACTGACCCTCTGTCAGTGCGGCACTCCCTCAGTACTGACCCTCTGACAGTGCGGCGCTCCCTCAGTACTGACCCTCCGACAGTTCGGCGCTCCCTCCGCACTGACCCTCCGACAGTGCGGCCCTCCCTCAGTTCTGACCCTCCGACAGTGCGGCGCTCCCTCAGTACTGACCCTCCGACAGTGCGGCGTCCCTCCGCACCGACCCTCCGACAGTGTGGCACTCCCTCAGCACTGACCCTCCGACAGTGCGGCACTCCCTCCGCACCGACCCTCCAACAGTGTGCCCACTCCCTCCGCCCTGACCCTCCAACAGTGTGGCACTCCCTCAGCACTGATCCTCCGACAGTGCGGCACTCCCTCCGCACCGACCCTCCAACAGTGTGCCCACTCCCTCAGCACTGACCCTCCGACAGTGCGGGATTTCCTCAGCACTGACCCTCTGACAGTGCACTACTCCCTCGCATTGACTCTCAAACAGTGTGGCCCTCCCTCAGTACTGACCCTCCCACAGTGCAGTACTCCCTCGTACTGACCCTCTGACAGTGCGGTCCTCACTCAGCACTGACCCTCCGACAGTGCACTACTCCCTCGCATTGACCCTCAAACAGTGTGGCCCTCCCTCAGTACTGACCCTCCCACAGTGCGGCACTCCCTCGTACTGACCCTCTGACAGTGTGGCCCTCCCTCAGCACTGACCCTCCAACAATGCGGCACTCCCTCAGTACTGACCCTCTGACAGTGCGGTGTCCCTCAGCACTGACCCTCTGACAGTGTGGTGCTCCCTCAGTACTGACCCTCTGACAGTGCGGCACTCCCTCAGTACCGACCCTCTGACAGTGCCGTGCTCCCTCAGCACTGACCCTCTGACAGTGCGGTGCTCCCTCAGCACTGACCCTCCGACAGTGCGGCAGTCCCTCAGCTCTGACCCTCTGACAGTGCGTCCCTCCCTCAGCACTAACCCTCCGACAGTGCGGCGCTCCCTCACCACTCACCCTCTGACAGTGCGGTGCTCCCTCAGTACTGACCCTCCAACAATGCGGTGCTCCCTCAGCACTGACCCTCCGACAGTGCGGTGCTCCCTCAGTACTGACCCTCCAACAATGCGGTGCTCCCTCAGCACTGACCCTCCGACAGTGCGGTGCTCCCTCAGCACTGACACTCCGACAGTGCGGCCCTCCCTCAGTACTGACCCTCCAACAATGCGGTGCTCCCTCAGCACTGACCCTCCGACAGTGCGGCACTCCCTCAGTACTGACCCTCTGACAGTGCGGCGCTCCCTCAGCACTGACCCTCTGACAGTGCGGTGCTCCCTCAGTACTGACCCTCTGACAGTGCGGTGCTCCCTCAGTACTGACCCTCTGACAGTGCGGTGCTCCCTCCGTACTGACCCTCTGACAGTGCTGTGATCCCTCAGCACTGACCATCTGACAGGGCCCACTCCCTCAGTACTGACCCTCTGACATTGCGGTGCTCCCTCAGTACTGACCCTCTAACAGTGCGGTGCTCCCTCAGCACTGACCATCCGACAGGGACCACTCCCTCAGCACTGACCCTCTGACAGTGCGGCACTCCCTCAGTACTGACCCTCTGACAGTGCGGCACTCCCTCAGTACTGACTCTCCGACAGTGCGGCACTCCCTCAGTACTGACCCTCCGACAGTGCACTACTCCCTCAGTACTGACCCTCTGACATTGCGGCGCTCCCTCAGTGCTGCCCCTCTGACAGTGCGGCACTCCCTCAGTACTGACCCTCTGACAGTGCGGTGCTCCCTCAGAACTGACCCCCTGACAGTGCGGTGCTCCCTCAGTACTGACCCTCTGACAGTGCGGCACTCCCACAGTACCGACCCTCTGACAGTGCGGCGCTCCCTCAGTACTGACCCTCCGACAGTGCGGCGCTCCCTCACACTGACCCTCCGACAGTGTGGCACTCCCTCAGTACTGACCCTCTGACAGTGCGGCGCTCCCTCCGCACTGACCCTCTAACAGTGCGGCGCTCCCTCAGCACTGACCCTCTGACAGTGCGGTGCTCCCTCAGTACTGACCCTCTGACAGTGCTGTGATCCCTCAGCACTGACCATCTGACAGGGCCCACTCCCTCAGCACTGACCCTCTGACATTGCGGTGCTCCCTCAGTACTGACCCTCTAACAGTGCGGTGCTCCCTCAGCACTGACCATCCGACAGGGACCACTCCCTCAGCACTGACCCTCTGACAGTGCGGCACTCCCTCAGTACTGACCCTCTGACAGTGCGGCACTCCCTCAGTACTGACCCTCCGACAGTGCGGCACTCCCTCAGTACTGACCCTCCGACAGTGCGGCACTCCCTCAGTACTGACCCTCCGACAGTGCACTACTCCCTCAGTACTGACCCTCTGACAGTGCGGCGCTCCCTCAGCTCTGATGCTCTGACAGTGCGGCACTCCCACAGTACCGACCCTCTGACAGTGCGGCGCTCCCTCAGTACTGACCCTCCGACAGTGCGGCGCTCCCTCACACTGACCCTCCGACAGTGTGGCACTCCCTCAGTACTGACCCTCTGACAGTGCGGCGCTCCCTCCGCACTGACCCTCTGACAGTGCGGCGCTCCCTCAGCACTGACCCTCTGACAGTGCGGTGCTCCCTCAGTACTGACCCTCTGACAGTGCTGTGATCCCTCAGCACTGACCATCTGACAGGGCCCACTCCCTCAGCACTGACCCTCTGACATTGCGGTGCTCCCTCAGTACTGACCCTCTAACAGTGCGGTGCTCCCTCAGCACTGACCATCCGACAGGGACCACTCCCTCAGCACTGACCCTCTGACAGTGCGGCACTCCCTCAGTACTGACCCTCTGACAGTGCGGCACTCCCTCAGTACTGACCCTCCGACAGTGCGGCACTCCCTCAGTACTGACCCTCCGACAGTGCACTACTCCCTCAGTACTGACCCTCTGACATTGCGGCGCTCCCTCAGTACTGACCCTCTGACAGTGCGGCACTCCCTCAGTACTGACCCTCTGACAGTGCGGTGCTCCCTCAGAACTGACCCTCTGACAGTGCGGCACTCCCTCAGTACTGACCCTCTGACAGTGCGGCGCTCCCTCCGCACTGACCCTCTGACAGTGCGGCGCTCCCTCCGTACTGACCCTCTGATAGTGTGGCACTCCCTCAGTACTGACCCTCTGACAGTGCAGCGCTCCCTCCGCACTGACCCTCTGACAGTGCGGCGCTCCCTCAGTACTGACCCTCTGATAGTGCGGTGCTCCCTCAGCACGGACCCTCTGACAGTGTGTTGCTCCCTCAGTACTGACCCTCTGACAGTGTGGCGCTCCCTCAGCACTGACCCTCTGACAGTGCGGCGCTCCCTTCGCACTGACCCTCTGACAGTGCGGCGCTCCCTCAGTACTGACCCTCTGATAGTGCGGCACTCCCTCAGTACTGACCCTCTGACAGTGCGGCACTCCCTCAGTACTGACCCTCTGACAGTGCGGCGCTCCCTCAGCTCTGACCCTCTGACAGTGCGGCGCTCCCTCTGCACTGACCCTCCGACAGTGCGGCGCTCCCTCAGCACTGACCCTCTGACAGTGCGGCACTCCCCCAGCACTGACCCTCCGACAGTGCTGCACTCCCTCAGCACTGACCCTCCGACAGTGCAGCGCTCCCCCAGCACTGACCCTCCGACAGTGCGGCGCTCCCTCAGCACTGACCCTCTAACAGTGCGGCACTCCCCCAGCACTGACCCGCCGACAGTGCGGCACTCCCTCAGCACTGACCCTCCGACAGTGCCCACTCCCTCAGCACTGACCCTCCAACAATGTGGCACTCCCTCAGCACTGACCCTCCGACAGTGCGGCGCTCCCTCCGCACCCACCCTCCAACAGTGTGCCCACTCTCTCAGCACTGACCCTCCAACAGTGTGGCGCTCCCTCAGTACTGACCCTCCGACAGTGCGGCGTCCCTCCGCACCGACCCTCCGACAGTGTGGCACTCCCTCAGCACTGACCCTCCGAGAGTGCGGCGTTCCTCCGCACCGACCCTCCGACAGTGTGGCACTCCCTCAGCACTGACCCTCCGACAGTGCGGCACTCCCTCCGCACCGACCCTCCAACAGTGTGCCCACTCCCTCCGCCCTGACCCTCCAACAGTGTGGCACTCCCTCAGCACTGATCCTCCGACAGTGCGGCACTCCCTCCGCACCGACCCTCCAACAGTGTGCCCACTCCCTCAGCACTGACCCTCCGACAGTGCGGGATTTCCTCAGCACTGACCCTCTGACAGTGCACTACTCCCTCGCATTGACCCTCAAACAGTGTGGCCCTCCCTCAGTACTGACCCTCCCACAGTGCGGTACTCCCTCGTACTGACCCTCTGACAGTGCGGTCCTCCCTCAGCACTGACCCTCCGACAGTGCACTACTCCCTCGCATTGACCCTCAAACAGTGTGGCCCTCCCTCAGTACTGACCCTCCCACAGTGCGGCACTCCCTCGTACTGACCCTCTGACAGTCTGGCCCTCCCTCAGCACTGACCCTCCAACAATGCGGCACTCCCTCAGTACTGACCCTCTGACAGTGCGGTGTCCCTCAGCACTGACCCTCTGACAGTGCGGTGCTCCCTCAGTACTGACCCTCTGACAGTGCGGCACTCCCTCAGTACCGACCCTCTGACAGTGCCGTGCTCCCTCAGCACTGACCCTCTGACAGTGCGGCGTTCCCTCAGTACTGACCCTCCGACAGTGCGGCGCTCCCTCAGCACTGACCCTCCGACAGTGCGGCCCTCCCTCAGTACTGACCCTCCGACAGTGCGGCGCTCCCTCAGTACTGACCCTCTGACAGTGCGGTGCTCCCTCAGCACTGACCCTCCGACAGTGCGGCAGTCCCTCAGCTCTGACCCTCTGACAGTGCGGCGCTCCCTCACCACTGACCCTCTGACAGTGCGGTGCTCCCTCAGTACTGACCCTCCAACAATGCGGTGCTCCCTCAGCACTGACCCTCCGACAGTGCGGTGCTCCCTCAGTACTGACCCTCCAACAATGCGGTGCTCCCTCAGCACTGACCCTCCGACAGTGCGGTGCTCCCTCAGCACTGACACTCCGACAGTGCGGCCCTCCCTCAGTACTGACCCTCCAACAATGCGGTGCTCCCTCAGCACTGACCCTCCGACAGTGCGGCACTCCCTCAGTACTGACCCTCTGACAGTGCGGCGCTCCCTCAGCACTGACCCTCTGACAGTGCGGTGCTCCCTCAGTACTGAGCCTCTGACAGTGCGGTGCTCCCTCAGTACTGAGCCTCTGACAGTGCTGTGATCCCTCAGCACTGATCATCTGACAGGGCCCACTCCCTCAGCACTGACCCTCTGACATTGCGGCCCTCCCTCAGTACTGACCCTCTAACAGTGCGGTGCTCCCTCAGTACTGACCCTCTGACAGTGCGGTGCTCCCTCAGTACTGACCCTCTGACAGTGCTGTGATCCCTCAGCACTGACCATCTGACAGGGCCCACTCCCTCAGTACTGACCCTCTGACATTACGGTGCTCCCTCAGTACTGACCCTCTAACAGTGCGGTGCTCCCTCAGCACTGACCATCCGACAGGGACCACTCCCTCAGCACTGACCCTCTGACAGTTTGGCACTCCCTCAGTACGGACCCTCTGACAGTGCGGCACTCCCTCAGTACTGACTCTCCGACAGTGCGGCACTCCCTCAGTACTGACCCTCCGACAGTGCACTACTCCCTCAGTACTGACTCTCCGACAGTGCGGCACTCCCTCAGTACTGCCCCTCTGACAGTGCGGCACTCCCTCAGTACTGACCCTCTGACAGTGCGGTGCTCCCTCACACTGACCCTCTGACAGTGCGGCGCTCCCTCCGCACTGACCCTCCGACAGTGCGGCGCTCCCTCAGCACTGACCCTCTGACAGTGCGGCACTCCCCCAGCACTGACCCTCCGACAGTGCTGCACTCCCTCAGCACTGACCCTCCGACAGTGCAGCGCTCCCCCAGCACTGACCCTCCGACAGTGGTGCACTCCCTCAGCACTGACCCTCCGACAGTGTAGCGCTCCCCCAGCACTGACCCTCCGACAGTGCGGCGCTCCCTCAGCACTGACCCTCTAACAGTGCGGCGCTCCCTCAGCTCTGACCCTCTGACAGTGCGGCGCTCCCTCAGCACTGACCCTCTGACAGTGCTGCACTCCCTCAGCACTGACCCTCCGACAGTGCAGCGCTCCCCCAGCACTGACCCTCCGACAGTGGTGCACTCCCTCAGCACTGACCCTCCGACAGTGCGGCACTCCCCCAGCACTGACCCGCCGACAGTGCGGCACTCCCTCAGCACTGACCCTCCGACAGTGCAGCGCTCCCTCAGCACTGACCCTCCGACAGTGCAGCGCTCCCTCAGCACTGACCCTCCGACAGTGCGGCACTCCCTCAGCACTGACCCTCCGACAGTGCGGCGCTCCCTCAGCACTGACCCTCTGACAGTGCGCCACTCCCTCAGTACTGACCCTCCGACAGTCTGGCACTCCCTCCGCACTGACCCTCCGACAGTGCGGCACTCCCTCAGCACTGAACCTCCGACAGAGTGGCCCTCCCTCCGCACTGACCCTCCGACAGTGCGGCACTCCCTCAGCACTGACCCTCCGACAGTGCGGCGCTTCCTCCGCACTGACCTTCCGAAAGTGTGGCCCTCCCTCAGCACTGACCCTCCGACAGTGCCCACTCCCTCAGCACTGACCCTCTGACAATGTGGCACTCCCTCAGCACTGACCCTCCGACAGTGCGGCGCTCCCTCAGCACTGACCCTCCGACAGTGCGGCGCTCCCTCCGCACCCACCCTCCAACAGTGTGCCCACTCCCTCAGCACTGACCCTCCAACAGTGTGGCACTCCCTCAGCACTGACCCTCCGACAGTGCGGCCCTCCCTCAGCACTGACCCTCCGACAGTCTGGCACTCCCTCAGCACTGACCCTCTGACAGTGCGGCACTCCCTCAGTACTGACCCTCTGTCAGTGCGGCACTCCCTCAGTACTGACCCTCTGACAGTGCGGCGCTCCCTCAGTACTGACCCTCCGACAGTTCGGCGCTCCCTCCGCACTGACCCTCCGACAGTGCGGCCCTCCCTCAGTACTGACCCTCCGACAGTGCGGCGCTCCCTCAGTACTGACCCTCCGACAGTGCGGTGTCCCTCCGCACCGACCCTCCGACAGTGTGGCACTCCCTCAGCACTGACCCTCCGAGAGTGCGGCGTCCCTCCGCACCGACCCTCCGACAGTGTGGCACTCCCTCAGCACTGACCCTCCGACAGTGCGGCACTCCCTCCGCACCGACCCTCCAACAGTGTGCCCACTCCCTCCGCCCTGACCCTCCAACAGTGTGGCACTCCCTCAGCACTGATCCTCCGACAGTGCGGCACTCCCTCCGCACCGACCCTCCAACAGTGTGCCCACTCCCTCAGCACTGACCCTCCGACAGTGCGGGATTTCCTCAGCACTGACCCTCTTACAGTGCACTACTCCCTCGCATTGACCCTCAAACAGTGTGGCCCTCCCTCAGTACTGACCCTCCCACAGTGCGGTACTCCCTCGTACTGACCCTCTGACAGTGCGGTCCTCCCTCAGCACTGACCCTCCGACAGTGCACTACTCCCTCGCATTGACCCTCAAACAGTGTGGCCCTCCCTCAGCACTGACCCTCTTACAGTGCACTACTCCCTCGCATTGACCCTCAAACAGTGTGGCCCTCCCTCAGTACTGACCCTCCCACAGTGCGGCACTCCCTCGTACTGACCCTCTGACAGTGTGGCCCTCCCTCAGCACTGACCCTCCAACAATGCGGCACTCCCTCAGTACTGACCCTCTGACAGTGCGGTGTCCCTCAGCACTGACCCTCTGACAGTGCGGTGCTCCCTCAGTACTGACCCTCTGACAGTGCGGCGCTCCCTCAGTGCTGCCCCTCTGACAGTGCGGCACTCCCTCAGTACTGACCCTCTGACAGTGCGGTGCTCCCTCAGAACTGACCCCCTGACAGTGCGGTGCTCCCTCAGTACTGACCCTCTGACAGTGCGGCACTCCCACAGTACCGACCCTCTGACAGTGCGGCGCTCCCTCAGTACTGACCCTCCGACAGTGCGGCGCTCCCTCACACTGACCCTCCGACAGTGTGGCACTCCCTCAGTACTGACCCTCTGACAGTGCGGCGCTCCCTCCGCACTGACCCTCTAACAGTGCGGCGCTCCCTCAGCACTGACCCTCTGACAGTGCGGTGCTCCCTCAGTACTGACCCTCTGACAGTGCTGTGATCCCTCAGCACTGACCATCTGACAGGGCCCACTCCCTCAGCACTGACCCTCTGACATTGCGGTGCTCCCTCAGTACTGACCCTCTAACAGTGCGGTGCTCCCTCAGCACTGACCATCCGACAGGGACCACTCCCTCAGCACTGACCCTCTGACAGTGCGGCACTCCCTCAGTACTGACCCTCTGACAGTGCGGCACTCCCTCAGTACTGACCCTCCGACAGTGCGGCACTCCCTCAGTACTGACCCTCCGACAGTGCGGCACTCCCTCAGTACTGACCCTCCGACAGTGCACTACTCCCTCAGTACTGACCCTCTGACAGTGCGGCGCTCCCTCAGCTCTGATGCTCTGACAGTGCGGCACTCCCACAGTACCGACCCTCTGACAGTGCGGCGCTCCCTCAGTACTGACCCTCCGACAGTGCGGCGCTCCCTCACACTGACCCTCCGACAGTGTGGCACTCCCTCAGTACTGACCCTCTGACAGTGCGGCGCTCCCTCCGCACTGACCCTCTGACAGTGCGGCGCTCCCTCAGCACTGACCCTCTGACAGTGCGGTGCTCCCTCAGTACTGACCCTCTGACAGTGCTGTGATCCCTCAGCACTGACCATCTGACAGGGCCCACTCCCTCAGCACTGACCCTCTGACATTGCGGTGCTCCCTCAGTACTGACCCTCTAACAGTGCGGTGCTCCCTCAGCACTGACCATCCGACAGGGACCACTCCCTCAGCACTGACCCTCTGACAGTGCGGCACTCCCTCAGTACTGACCCTCTGACAGTGCGGCACTCCCTCAGTACTGACCCTCCGACAGTGCGGCACTCCCTCAGTACTGACCCTCCGACAGTGCACTACTCCCTCAGTACTGACCCTCTGACATTGCGGCGCTCCCTCAGTACTGACCCTCTGACAGTGCGGCACTCCCTCAGTACTGACCCTCTGACAGTGCGGTGCTCCCTCAGAACTGACCCTCTGACAGTGCGGCACTCCCTCAGTACTGACCCTCTGACAGTGCGGCGCTCCCTCCGCACTGACCCTCTGACAGTGCGGCGCTCCCTCCGTACTGACCCTCTGATAGTGTGGCACTCCCTCAGTACTGACCCTCTGACAGTGCAGCGCTCCCTCCGCACTGACCCTCTGACAGTGCGGCGCTCCCTCAGTACTGACCCTCTGATAGTGCGGTGCTCCCTCAGCACGGACCCTCTGACAGTGTGTTGCTCCCTCAGTACTGACCCTCTGACAGTGTGGCGCTCCCTCAGCACTGACCCTCTGACAGTGCGGCGCTCCCTTCGCACTGACCCTCTGACAGTGCGGCGCTCCCTCAGTACTGACCCTCTGATAGTGCGGCACTCCCTCAGTACTGACCCTCTGACAGTGCGGCACTCCCTCAGTACTGACCCTCTGACAGTGCGGCGCTCCCTCAGCTCTGACCCTCTGACAGTGCGGCGCTCCCTCTGCACTGACCCTCCGACAGTGCGGCGCTCCCTCAGCACTGACCCTCTGACAGTGCGGCACTCCCCCAGCACTGACCCTCCGACAGTGCTGCACTCCCTCAGCACTGACCCTCCGACAGTGCAGCGCTCCCCCAGCACTGACCCTCCGACAGTGCGGCGCTCCCTCAGCACTGACCCTCTAACAGTGCGGCACTCCCCCAGCACTGACCCGCCGACAGTGCGGCACTCCCTCAGCACTGACCCTCCGACAGTGCCCACTCCCTCAGCACTGACCCTCCAACAATGTGGCACTCCCTCAGCACTGACCCTCCGACAGTGCGGCGCTCCCTCCGCACCCACCCTCCAACAGTGTGCCCACTCTCTCAGCACTGACCCTCCAACAGTGTGGCGCTCCCTCAGTACTGACCCTCCGACAGTGCGGCGTCCCTCCGCACCGACCCTCCGACAGTGTGGCACTCCCTCAGCACTGACCCTCCGAGAGTGCGGCGTTCCTCCGCACCGACCCTCCGACAGTGTGGCACTCCCTCAGCACTGACCCTCCGACAGTGCGGCACTCCCTCCGCACCGACCCTCCAACAGTGTGCCCACTCCCTCCGCCCTGACCCTCCAACAGTGTGGCACTCCCTCAGCACTGATCCTCCGACAGTGCGGCACTCCCTCCGCACCGACCCTCCAACAGTGTGCCCACTCCCTCAGCACTGACCCTCCGACAGTGCGGGATTTCCTCAGCACTGACCCTCTGACAGTGCACTACTCCCTCGCATTGACCCTCAAACAGTGTGGCCCTCCCTCAGTACTGACCCTCCCACAGTGCGGTACTCCCTCGTACTGACCCTCTGACAGTGCGGTCCTCCCTCAGCACTGACCCTCCGACAGTGCACTACTCCCTCGCATTGACCCTCAAACAGTGTGGCCCTCCCTCAGTACTGACCCTCCCACAGTGCGGCACTCCCTCGTACTGACCCTCTGACAGTCTGGCCCTCCCTCAGCACTGACCCTCCAACAATGCGGCACTCCCTCAGTACTGACCCTCTGACAGTGCGGTGTCCCTCAGCACTGACCCTCTGACAGTGCGGTGCTCCCTCAGTACTGACCCTCTGACAGTGCGGCACTCCCTCAGTACCGACCCTCTGACAGTGCCGTGCTCCCTCAGCACTGACCCTCTGACAGTGCGGCGTTCCCTCAGTACTGACCCTCCGACAGTGCGGCGCTCCCTCAGCACTGACCCTCCGACAGTGCGGCCCTCCCTCAGTACTGACCCTCCGACAGTGCGGCGCTCCCTCAGTACTGACCCTCTGACAGTGCGGTGCTCCCTCAGCACTGACCCTCCGACAGTGCGGCAGTCCCTCAGCTCTGACCCTCTGACAGTGCGGCGCTCCCTCACCACTGACCCTCTGACAGTGCGGTGCTCCCTCAGTACTGACCCTCCAACAATGCGGTGCTCCCTCAGCACTGACCCTCCGACAGTGCGGTGCTCCCTCAGTACTGACCCTCCAACAATGCGGTGCTCCCTCAGCACTGACCCTCCGACAGTGCGGTGCTCCCTCAGCACTGACACTCCGACAGTGCGGCCCTCCCTCAGTACTGACCCTCCAACAATGCGGTGCTCCCTCAGCACTGACCCTCCGACAGTGCGGCACTCCCTCAGTACTGACCCTCTGACAGTGCGGCGCTCCCTCAGCACTGACCCTCTGACAGTGCGGTGCTCCCTCAGTACTGAGCCTCTGACAGTGCGGTGCTCCCTCAGTACTGAGCCTCTGACAGTGCTGTGATCCCTCAGCACTGATCATCTGACAGGGCCCACTCCCTCAGCACTGACCCTCTGACATTGCGGCCCTCCCTCAGTACTGACCCTCTAACAGTGCGGTGCTCCCTCAGTACTGACCCTCTGACAGTGCGGTGCTCCCTCAGTACTGACCCTCTGACAGTGCTGTGATCCCTCAGCACTGACCATCTGACAGGGCCCACTCCCTCAGTACTGACCCTCTGACATTACGGTGCTCCCTCAGTACTGACCCTCTAACAGTGCGGTGCTCCCTCAGCACTGACCATCCGACAGGGACCACTCCCTCAGCACTGACCCTCTGACAGTTTGGCACTCCCTCAGTACGGACCCTCTGACAGTGCGGCACTCCCTCAGTACTGACTCTCCGACAGTGCGGCACTCCCTCAGTACTGACCCTCCGACAGTGCACTACTCCCTCAGTACTGCCCCTCTGACAGTGCGGCACTCCCTCAGTACTGACCCTCTGACAGTGCGGTGCTCCCTCAGAACTGACCCTCTGACAGTGCGGTGCTCCGTCAGTACTGACCCTCCGACAGTGCGGCGCTCCCTCACACTGACCCTCCGACAGTGTGGCACTCCCTCAGTACTGACCCTCTGACAGTGCGGCGCTCCCTCCGCACTGACCCTCTGACAGTGCGGCGCTCCCTCAGCACTGACCCTCTGACAGTGCGGTGCTCCCTCAGTACTGACCCTCTGACAGTGCTGTGATCCCTCAGCACTGACCATCTGACAGGGCCCACTCCCTCAGCACTGACCCTCTGACATTGCGGTGCTCCCTCAGTACTGACCCTCTAACAGTGCGGTGCTCCCTCAGCACTGACCATCCGACAGGGACCACTCCCTCAGCACTGACCCTCTGACAGTGCGGCACTCCCTCAGTACTGACCCTCTGACAGTGCGGCACTCCCTCAGTACTGACCCTCCGACAGTGCGGCACTCCCTCAGTACTGACCCTCCGACAGTGCACTACTCCCTCAGTACTGACCCTCTGACAGTGCGGCGCTCCCTCAGCTCTGACCCTCTGACAGTGCGGCACTCCCACAGTACCGACCCTCTGACAGTGCGGGGCTCCCTCAGTACTGACCCTCCGACAGTGCGGCGCTCCCTCACACTGACCCTCCGACAGTGTGGCACTCCCTCAGTACTGACCCTCTGACAGTGCGGCGCTCCCTCCGCACTGACCCTCTGACAGTGCGGCGCTCCCTCAGCACTGACCCTCTGACAGTGCGGTGCTCCCTCAGTACTGTCCCTCTGACAGTGCTGTGATCCCTCAGCACTGACCATCTGACAGGGCCCACTCCCTCAGCACTGACCCTCTGACATTGCGGTGCTCCCTCAGTACTGACCCTCTAACAGTGCGGTGCTCCCTCAGCACTGACCATCCGACAGGGACCACTCCCTCAGCACTGACCCTCTGACAGTGCGGCACTCCCTCAGTACTGACCCTCTGACAGTGCGGCACTCCCTCAGTACTGACCCTCCGACAGAGCGGCACTCCCTCAGTACTGACCCTCCGACAGAGCACTACTCCCTCAGTACTGACCCTCTGACATTGCGGCGCTCCCTCAGTACTGACCCTCTGACAGTGCGGCACTCCCTCAGTACTGACCCTCTGACAGTGCGGTGCTCCCTCAGAACTGACCCTCTGACAGTGCGGCACTCCCTCAGTACTGACCCTCTGACAGTGCGGCGCTCCCTCTGCACTGACCCTCTGACAGTGCGGCGCTCCCTCAGTACTGACCCTCTGATAGTGTGGCACTCCCTCAGTACTGACCCTCTGACAGTGCGGCGCTCCCTCAGCACGGACCCTCTGACAGTGTGTTGCTCCCTCAGTACTGACCCTCTGACAGTGTGGCGCTCCCTCAGCACTGACCCTCTGACAGTGCGGCGCTCCCTTCGCACTGACCCTCTGACAGTGCGGCGCTCCCTCAGTACTGACCCTCTGATAGTGCGGCACTCCCTCAGTACTGACCCTCTGACAGTGCGGCACTCCCTCAGTACTGACCCTCTGACAGTGCGGCGCTCCCTCAGCTCTGACCCTCTGACAGTGCGGCGCTCCCTCCGCACTGACCCTCCGACAGTGCGGCGCTCCCTCAGCACTGACCCTCTGACAGTGCGGCACTCCCCCAGCACTGACCCTCCGACAGTGCTGCACTCCCTCAGCACTGACCCTCCGACAGTGCAGCGCTCCCCCAGCACTGACCCTCCGACAGTGGTGCACTCCCTCAGCACTGACCCTCCGACAGTGTAGCGCTCCCCCAGCACTGACCCTCCGACAGTGCGGCGCTCCCTCAGCACTGACCCTCTAACAGTGCGGCGCTCCCTCAGCTCTGACCCTCTGACAGTGCGGCGCTCCCTCAGCACTGACCCTCTGACAGTGCTGCACTCCCTCAGCACTGACCCTCCGACAGTGCAGCGCTCCCCCAGCACTGACCCTCCGACAGTGGTGCACTCCCTCAGCACTGACCCTCCGACAGTGCGGCACTCCCCCAGCACTGACCCGCCGACAGTGCGGCACTCCCTCAGCACTGACCCTCCGACAGTGCAGCGCTCCCTCAGCACTGACCCTCCGACAGTGCAGCGCTCCCTCAGCACTGACCCTCCGACAGTGCGGCACTCCCTCAGCACTGACCCTCCGACAGTGCGGCGCTCCCTCAGCACTGACCCTCTGACAGTGCGCCACTCCCTCAGTACTGACCCTCCGACAGTCTGGCACTCCCTCCGCACTGACCCTCCGACAGTGCGGCACTCCCTCAGCACTGAACCTCCGACAGAGTGGCCCTCCCTCCGCACTGACCCTCCGACAGTGCGGCACTCCCTCAGCACTGACCCTCCGACAGTGCGGCGCTTCCTCCGCACTGACCTTCCGAAAGTGTGGCCCTCCCTCAGCACTGACCCTCCGACAGTGCCCACTCCCTCAGCACTGACCCTCTGACAATGTGGCACTCCCTCAGCACTGACCCTCCGACAGTGCGGCGCTCCCTCAGCACTGACCCTCCGACAGTGCGGCGCTCCCTCCGCACCCACCCTCCAACAGTGTGCCCACTCCCTCAGCACTGACCCTCCAACAGTGTGGCACTCCCTCAGCACTGACCCTCCGACAGTGCGGCCCTCCCTCAGCACTGACCCTCCGACAGTCTGGCACTCCCTCAGCACTGACCCTCTGACAGTGCGGCACTCCCTCAGTACTGACCCTCTGTCAGTGCGGCACTCCCTCAGTACTGACCCTCTGACAGTGCGGCGCTCCCTCAGTACTGACCCTCCGACAGTTCGGCGCTCCCTCCGCACTGACCCTCCGACAGTGCGGCCCTCCCTCAGTACTGACCCTCCGACAGTGCGGCGCTCCCTCAGTACTGACCCTCCGACAGTGCGGTGTCCCTCCGCACCGACCCTCCGACAGTGTGGCACTCCCTCAGCACTGACCCTCCGAGAGTGCGGCGTCCCTCCGCACCGACCCTCCGACAGTGTGGCACTCCCTCAGCACTGACCCTCCGACAGTGCGGCACTCCCTCCGCACCGACCCTCCAACAGTGTGCCCACTCCCTCCGCCCTGACCCTCCAACAGTGTGGCACTCCCTCAGCACTGATCCTCCGACAGTGCGGCACTCCCTCCGCACCGACCCTCCAACAGTGTGCCCACTCCCTCAGCACTGACCCTCCGACAGTGCGGGATTTCCTCAGCACTGACCCTCTTACAGTGCACTACTCCCTCGCATTGACCCTCAAACAGTGTGGCCCTCCCTCAGTACTGACCCTCCCACAGTGCGGTACTCCCTCGTACTGACCCTCTGACAGTGCGGTCCTCCCTCAGCACTGACCCTCCGACAGTGCACTACTCCCTCGCATTGACCCTCAAACAGTGTGGCCCTCCCTCAGCACTGACCCTCTTACAGTGCACTACTCCCTCGCATTGACCCTCAAACAGTGTGGCCCTCCCTCAGTACTGACCCTCCCACAGTGCGGCACTCCCTCGTACTGACCCTCTGACAGTGTGGCCCTCCCTCAGCACTGACCCTCCAACAATGCGGCACTCCCTCAGTACTGACCCTCTGACAGTGCGGTGTCCCTCAGCACTGACCCTCTGACAGTGCGGTGCTCCCTCAGTACTGACCCTCTGACAGTGCGGCACTCCCTCAGTACCGACCCTCTGACAGTGCCGTGCTCCCTCAGCACTGACCCTCTGACAGTGCGGCGTTCCCTCAGTACTGACCCTCCGACAGTGCGGCGCTCCCTCAGCACTGACCCTCCGACAGTGCGGCCCTCCCTCAGTACTGACCCTCTGACAGTGCGGCGCTCCCTCAGTACTGACCCTCTGACAGTGCGGTGCTCCCTCAGCACTGACCCTCCGACAGTGCGGCAGTCCCTCAGCTCTGACCCTCTGACAGTGCGGCGCTCCCTCACCACTGACCCTCTGACAGTGCGGTGCTCCCTCAGTACTGACCCTCCAACAATGCGGTGCTCCCTCAGCACTGACCCTCCGACAGTGCGGTGCTCCCTCAGTACTGACCCTCCAACAATGCGGTGCTCCCTCAGCACTGACCCTCCGACAGTGCGGTGCTCCCTCAGCACTGACACTCCGACAGTGCGGCCCTCCCTCAGTACTGACCCTCCAACAATGCCGTGCTCCCTCAGCACTGACCCTCCGACAGTGCGGCACTCCCTCAGTACTGACCCTCTGACAGTGCGGCGCTCCCTCAGCACTGACCCTCTGACAGTGCGGTGCTCCCTCAGTACTGAGCCTCTGACAGTGCTGTGATCCCTCAGCACTGACCATCTGACAGGGCCCACTCCCTCAGCACTGACCCTCTGACATTGCGGTGCTCCCTCAGTACTGACCCTCTAACAGTGCGGTGCTCCCTCAGTACTGACCCTCTGACAGTGCGGTGCTCCCTCAGTACTGACCCTCTGACAGTGCTGTGATCCCTCAGCACTGACCATCTGACAGGGCCCACTCCCTCAGTACTGACCCTCTGACATTGCGGTGCTCCCTCAGTACTGACCCTCTAACAGTGCGGTGCTCCCTCAGCACTGACCATCCGACAGGGACCACTCCCTCAGCACTGACCCTCTGACAGTGCGGCACTCCCTCAGTACTGACCCTCTGACAGTGCGGCACTCACTCAGTACTGACTCTCCGACAGTGCGGCACTCCCTCAGTACTGACCCTCCGACAGTGCACTACTCCCTCAGTACTGACCCTCTGACATTGCGGCGCTCCCTCAGTACTGCCCCTCTGACAGTGCGGCACTCCCTCAGTACTGACCCTCTGACAGTGCGGTGCTCCCTCAGAACTGACCCTCTGACAGTGCGGTGCTCCCTCAGTAAGTACCCTCTGACAGTGCGGCACTCCCACAGTACCGACCCTCTGACAGTGCGGCGCTCCCTCAGTACTGACCCTCCGACAGTGCGGCGCTCCCTCACACTGACCCTCCGACAGTGTGGCACTCCCTCAGTACTGACCCTCTGACAGTGCGGCGCTCCCTCCGCACTGACCCTCTGACAGTGCGGCGCTCCCTCAGCACTGACCCTCTGACAGTGCGGTGCTCCCTCAGTACTGACCCTCTGACAGTGCTGTGATCCCTCAGCACTGACCATCTGACAGGGCCCACTCCCTCAGCACTGACCCTCTGACATTGCGGTGCTCCCTCAGTACTGACCCTCTAACAGTGCGGTGCTCCCTCAGCACTGACCATCCGACAGGGACCACTCCCTCAGCACTGACCCTCTGACAGTGCGGCACTCCCTCAGTACTGACCCTCTGACAGTGCGGCACTCCCTCAGTACTGACCCTCCGACAGTGCGGCACTCCCTCAGTACTGACCCTCCGACAGTGCACTACTCCCTCAGTACTGACCCTCTGACAGTGCGGCGCTCCCTCAGCTCTGACCCTCTGACAGTGCGGCACTCCCACAGTACCGACCCTCTGACAGTGCGGCGCTCCCTCAGTACTGACCCTCCGACAGTGCGGCGCTCCCTCACACTGACCCTCCGACAGTGTGGCACTCCCTCAGTACTGACCCTCTGACAGTGCGGCGCTCCCTCCGCACTGACCCTCTGACAGTGCGGCGCTTCCTCAGCACTGACCCTCTGACAGTGCGGTGCTCCCTCAGTACTGACCCTCTGACAGTGCTGTGATCCCTCAGCACTGACCATCTGACAGGGCCCACTCCCTCAGCACTGACCCTCTGACATTGCGGTGCTCCCTCAGTACTGACCCTCTAACAGTGCGGTGCTCCCTCAGCACTGACCATCCGACAGGGACCACTCCCTCAGCACTGACCCTCTGACAGTGCGGCACTCCCTCAGTACTGACCCTCTGACAGTGCGGCACTCCCTCAGTACTGACCCTCCGACAGTGCGGCACTCCCTCAGTACTGACCCTCCGACAGTGCACTACTCCCTCAGTACTGACCCTCTGACATTGCGGCGCTCCCTCAGTACTGACCCTCTGACAGTGCGGCACTCCCTCAGTACTGACCCTCTGACAGTGCGGCACTCACTCAGTACTGACTCTCCGACAGTGCGGCACTCCCTCAGTACTGACCCTCCGACAGTGCGGCGCTCCCTCAGTACTGACCCTCCGACAGTGCGGCGCTCCCTCAGTACTGACCCCCCCACAGTGTGGCACTCCCTCAGCACTGACCCTCCGACAGTGCACTACTCCCTCAGTACTGACCCTCTGACATTGCGGCGCTCCCTCAGTACTGCCCCTCTGACAGTGCGGCACTCCCTCAGTACTGACCCTCTGACAGTGCGGTGCTCCCTCAGAACTGACCCTCTGACAGTGCGGTGCTCCCTCAGTAAGTACCCTCTGACAGTGCGGCACTCCCACAGTACCGACCCTCTGACAGTGCGGCGCTCCCTCAGTACTGACCCTCCGACAGTGCGGCGCTCCCTCACACTGACCCTCCGACAGTGTGGCACTCCCTCAGTACTGACCCTCTGACAGTGCGGCGCTCCCTCCGCACTGACCCTCTGACAGTGCGGCGCTCCCTCAGCACTGACCCTCTGACAGTGCGGTGCTCCCTCAGTACTGACCCTCTGACAGTGCTGTGATCCCTCAGCACTGACCATCTGACAGGGCCCACTCCCTCAGCACTGACCCTCTGACATTGCGGTGCTCCCTCAGTACTGACCCTCTAACAGTGCGGTGCTCCCTCAGCACTGACCATCCGACAGGGACCACTCCCTCAGCACTGACCCTCTGACAGTGCGGCACTCCCTCAGTACTGACCCTCTGACAGTGCGGCACTCCCTCAGTACTGACCCTCCGACAGTGCGGCACTCCCTCAGTACTGACCCTCCGACAGTGCACTACTCCCTCAGTACTGACCCTCTGACAGTGCGGCGCTCCCTCAGCTCTGACCCTCCGACAGTGTGGCACTCCCTCAGTACTGACCCTCTGACAGTGCGGCGCTCCCTCCGCACTGACCCTCTGACAGTGCGGCGCTTCCTCAGCACTGACCCTCTGACAGTGCGGTGCTCCCTCAGTACTGACCCTCTGACAGTGCTGTGATCCCTCAGCACTGACCATCTGACAGGGCCCACTCCCTCAGCACTGACCCTCTGACATTGCGGTGCTCCCTCAGTACTGACCCTCTAACAGTGCGGTGCTCCCTCAGCACTGACCATCCGACAGGGACCACTCCCTCAGCACTGACCCTCTGACAGTGCGGCACTCCCTCAGTACTGACCCTCTGACAGTGCGGCACTCCCTCAGTACTGACCCTCCGACAGTGCGGCACTCCCTCAGTACTGACCCTCCGACAGTGCACTACTCCCTCAGTACTGACCCTCTGACATTGCGGCGCTCCCTCAGTACTGACCCTCTGACAGTGCGGCACTCCCTCAGTACTGACCCTCTGACAGTGCGGTGCTCCCTCAGAACTGACCCTCTGACAGTGCGGCACTCCCTCAGTACTGACCCTCTGACAGTGCGGCGCTCCCTCCACACTGACCCTCTGACAGTGCGGCGCTCCCTCAGTACTGACCCTCTGATAGTGTGGCACTCCCTCAGTACTGACCCTCTGACAGTGCGGCGCTCCCTCAGCACGGACCCTCTGACAGTGTGTTGCTCCCTCAGTACTGACCCTCTGACAGTGTGGCGCTCCCTCAGCACTGACCCTCTGACAGTGCGGCGCACCCTTCGCACTGACCCTCTGACAGTGCGGCGCTCCCTCAGTACTGACCCTCTGATAGTGCGGCACTCCCTCAGTACTGACCCTCTGACAGTGCGGCACTCCTTCAGTACTGACCCTCTGACAGTGCGGCGCTCCCTCAGCTCTGACCCTCTGACAGTGCGGCGCTCCCTCCGCACTGACCCTCCGACAGTGCGGCGCTCCCTCAGCACTGACCCTCTGACAGTGCGGCACTCCCCCAGCACTGACCCTCCGACAGTGCTGCACTCCCTCAGCACTGACCCTCCGACAGTGCAGCGCTCCCCCAGCACTGACCCTCCGACAGTGGTGCACTCCCTCAACACTGACCCTCCGACAGTGCAGCGCTCCCCCAGCACTGACCCTCCGACAGTGCGGCGCTCCCTCAGCACTGACCCTCTAACAGTGCGGCACTCCCCCAGCACTGACCCGCCGACAGTGCGGCACTCCCCCAGCACTGACCCTCCGACAGTGCAGCGCTCCCTCAGCACTGACCCTCCGACAGTGCAGCGCTCCCTCAGCACTGACCCTCCGACAGTGCGGCACTCCCTCAGTACTGACCGTCCGACAGTGCGGCGCTCCCTCAGCACTGACCCTCTGACAGTGCGCCACTCCCTCAGCACTGACCCTCCGACAGTCTGGCACTCCCTCCGCACTGACCCTCCGACAGTGCGGCACTCCCTCAGCACTGACCCTCCGACAGAGTGGCCCTCCCTCCGCACTGACCCTCCGACAGTGCGGCACTCCCTCAGCACTGACCCTCCGACAGTGCGGCGCTTCCTCCGCACTGACCTTCCGACAGTGCGGCCCTCCCTCAGCACTGACCCTCCGACAGTGCGGCGCTTCCTCCGCACTGACCTTCCGACAGTGCGGCCCTCCCTCAGCACTGACCCTCCGACAGTGCCCACTCCCTCAGCACTGACCCTCTGACAATGTGGCACTCCATCAGCACTGACCCTCCGACAGTGCGGCGCTCCCTCCGCACCCACCCTCCAACAGTGTGCCCGCTCCCTCAGCACTGACCCTCCAACAGTGTGGCACTCCCTCAGCACTGACCCTCTGACAGTGCGGTGCTCCCTCAGTACTGACCCTCTGACAGTGCTGTGATCCCTCAGCACTGACCATCTGACAGGGCCCACTCCCTCAGCACTGACCCTCTGACATTGCGGTGCTCCCTCAGTACTGACCCTCTAACAGTGCGGTGCTCCCTCAGCACTGACCCTCCAACAGTGTGCCCGCTCCCTCAGCACTGACCCTCCAACAGTGTGGCACTCCCTCAGCACTGACCCTCCGACAGTGCGGCCCTCCCTCAGCACTGACCCTCCGACAGTCTGGCACTCCCTCAGTACTGACCCTCTGTCAGTGCGGCACTCCCTCAGTACTGACCCTCTGACAGTGCGGCGCTCCCTCAGTACTGACCCTCCGACAGTTCGGCGCTCCCTCCGCACTGACCCTCCGACAGTGCGGCCCTCCCTCAGTACTGACCCTCCGACAGTGCGGCGCTCCCTCAGTACTGACCCTCCGACAGTGCGGCGTCCCTCCGCACCGACCCTCCGACAGTGTGGCACTCCCTCAGCACTGACCCTCCGAGAGTGCGGCGTCCCTCCGCACCGACCCTCCGACAGTGTGGCACTCCCTCAGCACTGACCCTCCGACAGTGCGGCACTCCCTCCGCACCGACCCTCCAACAGTGTGCCCACTCCCTCCGCCCTGACCCTCCAACAGTGTGGCACTCACTCAGCACTGACCCTCCGACAGTGCGGCACTCCCTCCGCACCGACCCTCCAACAGTGTGCCCACTCCCTCAGCACTGACCCTCCGACAGTGCGGGATTTCCTCAGCACTGACCCTCTGACAGTGCACTACTCCCTCGCATTGACCCTCAAACAGTGTGGCCCTCCCTCAGTACTGACCCTCCCACAGTGCGGTACTCCCTCGTACTGACCCTCTGACAGTGCGGTCCTCCCTCAGCACTGACCCTCCGACAGTGCACTACTCCCTCGCATTGACCCTCAAACAGTGTGGCCCTCCCTCAGTACTGACCCTCCCACAGTGCGGCACTCCCTCGTACTGACCCTCTGACAGTGTGGCCCTCCCTCAGCACTGACCCTCCAACAATGCGGCACTCCCTCAGTACTGACCCTCTGACAGTGCGGTGCTCCCTCAGCACTGACCCTCTGACAGTGCGGTGCTCCCTCAGTACTGACGCTCCGACAGTGCGGCGCTCCCTCAGCACTGACCCTCCGACAGTGCGGCCCTCCCTCAGTACTGACCCTCCGACAGTGCGGCGCTCCCTCAGTACTGACCCTCTGACAGTGCGGTGCTCCCTCAGCACTGACCCTCCGACAGTGCGGCAGTCCCTCAGCTCTGACCCTCTGACAGTGCGTCCCTCCCTCAGCACTGACCCTCCGACAGTGCGGCGCTCCCTCACCACTGACCCTCTGACAGTGCGGTGCTCCCTCAGTACTGACCCTCCAACAATGCGGTGCTCCCTCAGCACTGACCCTCCGACAGTGCGGTGCTCCCTTAGTACTGACCCTCCAACAATGCGGTGCTCCCTCAGCACTGACCCTCCGACAGTGCGGCGCTCCCTCAGCACTGACCCTCCGACAGTGCGGCCCTCCCTCAGTACTGACCCTCCAACAATGCGGTGCTCCCTCAGCACTGACCCTCCGACAGTGCGGCACTCCCTCAGTACTGACCCTCTGACAGTGCGGCGCTCCCTCAGCACTGACCCTCTGACAGTGCGGTGCTCCCTCAGTACTGAGCCTCTGACAGTGCTGTGATCCCTCAGCACTGACTATCTGACAGGGCCCACTCCCTCAGCACTGACCCTCTGACATTGCGGCGCTCCCTCAGTACTGACCCTCTAACAGTGCGGTGCTCCCTCAGTACTGACCCTCTGACAGTGCGGTGCTCCCTCAGTACTGACCCTCTGACAGTGCTGTGATCCCTCAGCACTGACCATCTGACAGGGCCCACTCCCTCAGTACTGACCCTCTGACATTGCGGTGCTCCCTCAGTACTGACCCTCTAACAGTGCGGTGCTCCCTCAGCACTGACCATCCGACAGGGACCACTCCCTCAGCACTGACCCTCTGACAGTGCGGCACTCCCTCAGTACTGACCCTCTGACAGTGCGGCACTCCCTCAGTACTGACTCTCCGACAGTGCGGCACTCCCTCAGTACTGACCCTCCGACAGTGCACTACTCCCTCAGTACTGACCCTCTGACATTGCGGCGCTCCCTCAGTACTGCCCCTCTGACAGTGCGGCACTCCCTCAGTACTGACCCTCTGACAGTGCGGTGCTCCCTCAGAACTGACCCTCTGACAGTGCGGTGCTCCCTCAGTACTGACCCTCTGACAGTGCGGCACTCCCACAGTACCGACCCTCTGACAGTGCGGCGCTCCCTCAGTACTGACCCTCCGACAGTGCGGCGCTCCCTCACACTGACCCTCCGACAGTGTGGCACTCCCTCAGTACTGACCCTCTGACAGTGCGGCGCTCCCTCCGCACTGACCCTCTGACAGTGCGGCGCTCCCTCAGCACTGACCCTCTGACAGTGCGGTGCTCCCTCAGTACTGACCCTCTGACAGTGCTGTGATCCCTCAGCACTGACCATCTGACAGGGCCCACTCCCTCAGCACTGACCCTCTGACATTGTGGTGCTCCCTCAGTACTGACCCGCTAACAGTGCGGTGCTCCCTCAGCACTGACCATCCGACAGGGACCACTCCCTCAGCACTGACCCTCTGACAGTGCGGCACTCCCTCAGTACTGACCCTCTGACAGTGCGGCACTCCCTCAGTACTGACCCTCCGACAGTGCGGCACTCCCTCAGTACTGACCCTCCGACAGTGCACTACTCCCTCAGTACTGACCCTCTGACATTGCGGCGCTCCCTCAGTACTGACCCTCTGACAGTGCGGCACTCCCTCAGTACTGACCCTCTGACAGTGCGGTGCTCCCTCAGAACTGACCCTCTGACAGTGCGGTCCTCCCTCAGTACTGACCCTCTGACAGTGCGGCCCTCCCTCAGTACTGACCCTCCGACAGTGCGGCGCTCCCTCAGTACTGACCCTCTGACAGTGCGGCGCTCCCTCCGCACTGACCCTCTGACAGTGCGGCGCTCCCTCAGTACTGACCCTCTGATAGTGCGGTGCTCCCTCAGCACGGACCCTCTGACAGTGTGTTGCTCCCTCAGTACTGACCCTCTGACAGTGTGGCGCTCCCTCAGCACAGACCCTCTGACAGTGCGGCGCTCCCTCCGCACTGACCCTCTGACAGTGCGGCACTCCCTCAGTACTGACCCTCTGACAGTGCGGCGCTCCCTCCGCACTGACCCTCTGACAGTGCGGCGCTCCCTCAGTACTGACCCTCTGATAGTGCGGTGCTCCCTCAGCACGGACCCTCTGACAGTGTGTTGCTCCCTCAGTACTGACCCTCTGACAGTGTGGCGCTCCCTCAGCACAGACCCTCTGACAGTGCGGCGCTCCCTCCGCACTGACCCTCTGACAGTGCGGCACTCCCTCAGTACTGACCCTCTGACAGTGCGGCGCTCCCTCAGCACTGACCCTCTGACAGTGCGGTGCTCCCTCAGTACTGACCCTCTGACAGTGCTGTGATCCCTCAGCACTGACCATCTGACAGGGCCCACTCCCTCAGCACTGACCCTCTGACATTGCGGTGCTCCCTCAGTACTGACCCTCTAACAGTGCGGTGCTCCCTCAGCACTGACCATCCGACAGGGACCACTCCCTCAGCACTGACCCTCTGACAGTGCGGCACTCCCTCAGTACTGACCCTCTGACAGTGCGGCACTCCCTCAGTACTGACCCTCCGACAGTGCGGCACTCCCTCAGTACTGACCCTCCGACAGTGCACTACTCCCTCAGTACTGACCCTCTGACATTGCGGCGCTCCCTCAGTACTGACCCTCTGACAGTGCGGTGCTCCCTCAGAACTGACCCTCTGACAGTGCGGCCCTCCCTCAGTACTGACCTTCTGACAGTGCGGCACTCCCTCAGTACTGACCCTCTGACAGTGCGGCACTCCCTCAGCACTGATCCTCGGACAGTGCGGCACTCCCTCAGTACTGACCCTCGGACAGTGCGGCACTCCCACAGTACTGACCCTCTGACAGTGCGGCGCTCCCTCCGCACTGACCCTCTGACAGTGCGGCACTCCCTCAGCACTGACCCTCTGACAGTGCGGCGCTCCCTCCGCACTGACCCTCTGACAGTGCGGCACTCCCTCAGTACTGACCCTCTGACAGTGCGGCGCTCCCTCAGCACTGACCCTCTGACAGTGCGGCGCTCCCTCAGCACTGACCCTCTGACAGTGCGGCCCTCCCTCAGTACTGACCCTCCGACAGTGCGGCACTCCCTCAGTACTGACCGTCTGACAGTGCGGCACTCCCTCAGTACTGACCGTCTGACAGTGCGGCGCTCCCTCAGCACTGACCCTCTGACAGTGCGGCACTCCCTCAGCACTGACCCTCTGACAGTGCGGCCCTCCCTCAGCATTATCGAACATCCACCCGAGTGGAGTCACTTTAATGAAAACATTTACTCATGACCTTTAATACCTTTCTCTGACTGAATACACTGTTTGGTGCTTTTGAATTTGGCAGTATTACTGTGAGCTTTCTCAGCTCAGATCCGTTGCTTATAGAATGTCTTTCCCATGGCTGTCAGCTCTTCCAGGTACTGCGTGTTTTCCATCTCCAGTAGGTCCTTGAGGGCTGCCTGTCGTATCTGTGAGAGAAGGGTGATAGAGGAGGTCGGGGATGCTGAATTCACTGCCGGTATTCGCTGGTGTGGGTATGGCTCCAGATATATTCCGCTGAATTTGACAGGCACCGGCAGCATCTATTGTTATCAAAACCCTCGTCAGAGCTCACAACGGGGAATGGGGTAACTCACAGGCAGCAAGAGGCTACAGACTCCAATGTGACAGGGGAGGGCTGAATATCAGCTGAGAGCACCTCCTGTCTCTCACACACACTCACTCACTGTCTCTCACACACACTCACTCACTGTCTCTCACACACACTCACTCACTGTCTCTCTCTCACACTCACTCACTGTCACTCACACTCACTCACTGTCTCTCACACACACTCACCCACTGTCTCTCACACACACTCACTCTCTGTCTCTCTCTCACACTCACTCACTGTCTCTCACACACACTCACTGTCTCTCACACACACTCACTCACTGTCTCTCACACACACTCACTCACTGTCTCTCACACACACTCACTCTCTGTCTCTCACACACACTCACTCACTGTCTCTCACACACACTCACACTCTGTCTCTCACACACACTCACTCACTGTCTCTCACGCACACTCACTCACTGTCTCTCACACACACTCACTGTCTCTCACACACACTCACTCTCTGTCTCTCACACACACTCACTCACTGTCTCTCACACACACTCACTCACTGTCTCTCTCTCACACTCACTCTCTGTCTCTCACACACACTCACTCTCTGTCTCTCACACACACGCACTCACTGTCTCACACACACACTCACTCACTGTCTCTCACACACACTCACTCACTGTCTCTCACACACACTCACTCTCTGTCTCTCACACACACTCACTCACTGTCTCTCTCTCTCACACTCACTCACTGTCTCTCACACACACTCACTGTCTCTCACACACACTCACTCACTGTCTCTCACACACACTCACTCACTGTCTCTCACACACTCTCACTCACTGTCTCTCACACACACTCACTCACTGTCTCTCACACACACTCACTCTCTGTCTCACACACACTCACTCACTGTCTCTCTCTCTCACACTCACTCACTGTCTCTCACACACACTCACTGTCTCTCACACACACTCACCCACTGTCTCTCACACACACTCACTCACTGTCTCTCTCTCACACTCACTCTCTGTCTCTCACACACACTCACTCTCTGTCTCTCACACACACTCACTCACTGTCTCTCTCTCTCACACTCACTCACTGTCTCTCACACACACTCACTCACTGTCTCTCACACACACTCACTCTCTGTCTCTCACACACACTCACTCACTGTCTCTCACACACACTCACTCTCTCTCTCACACACACTCACTCACTGTCTCTCACACACACTCACTCACTGTCTCTCTCTCTCACACTCACCCTCTCTCTCTCACACTCACTCACTGTCTCTCACACACACTCACTCACTGTCTCTCTCTCACACTCACTCTCTGTCTCTCACACACACTCACTCTCTGTCTCTCACACACACTCACTCACTGTCTCTCTCTCTCACACTCACTCACTGTCTCTCACACACACTCACTGTCTCTCACACACACTCACTCACTGTCTCTCACACACACTCACTCACTGTCTCTCACACACTCTCACTCACTGTCTCTCACACACACTCACTCACTGTCTCTCACACACACTCACTCTCTGTCTCACACACACTCACTCACTGTCTCTCTCTCTCACACTCACTCACTGTCTCTCACACACTCACCCACTGTCTCTCACACACACTCACTCACTGTCTCTCTCTCACACTCACTCTCTGTCTCTCACACACACTCACTCTCTGTCTCTCACACACACTCACTCACTGTCTCTCTCTCTCACACTCACTCACTGTCTCTCACACACACTCACTGTCTCTCACACACTCTCACTCACTGTCTCTCACACACACTCACTCACTGTCTCTCACACACACTCACTCACTGTCTCACACACACTCACTCACTGTCTCTCTCTCTCACACTCACTCACTGTCTCTCACACACACTCACTGTCTCTCACACACACTCACTCACTGTCTCTCACACACACTCACTCACTGTCTCTCTCTTACACTCACTCACTGTCTCTCACACACACTCACTCACTGTCCCTCACACACACTCACTCACTGTCTCTCACACACACTCACTCACTGTCTCTCACACACACTCACTCTCTGTCTCTCACACACACTCACTCACTGTCTCTCACACACACTCACTCACTGTCTCTCTCTCACACTCACTCACTGTCTCTCACACACACTCACTCACTGTCTCTCTCACACACTCACTCACTGTCTCTCACACACACTCACTCACTGTCTCTCACACACACTCACTCTGTCTCTCACACACACTCACCCTCTGTCTCTCACACACACTCACTCACTGTCCCTCACACACACTCACTCTCTGTCTCTCACACACACTCACTCACTGTCTCTCACTCACACTCACTCACTGTCTCTCACACTCACTCACTGTCTCTCACACACACTCACTGTCTCTCACACACACTCACTCTCTGTCTCTCACACACACTCACTCTCTGTCTCTCACACACACTCACTCACTGTCTCTCTCTCTCACACTCACTCACTGTCTCTCACACACACTCACTCACTGTCTCTCACACACTCACTCTCTGTCTCTCACACACACTCACTCACTGTCTCTCTCACACTCACTCTCTGTCTCTCACACACACTCACTCACTGTCTCTCACACACACTCACTCACTGTCTCTCACACACACTCACTCTCTGTCTCTCACACACACTCACTCACTGTCTCTCACACACACTCACTCACTGTCTCTCTCTCTCACACTCACTCACTGTCTCTCACACACACTCACTCACTGTCTCTCACACACACTCACTCTCTGTCTCTCACACACACTCACTGTCTCTCTCACACTCACTCTCTGTCTCTCACACACACTCACTCACTGTCTCTCACACACACTCACTCTCTGTCTCTCTCTCACACTCACTCACTGTCTCTCACACACACTCACTCACTGTCTCTCACACACACTCACTCTCTGTCTCTCACACACACTCACTCACTGTCTCTCACACACACTCACTCACTGTCTCTCTCTCTCACACTCACTCACTGTCTCTCACACACACTCACTCACTGTCTCTCACACACACTCACTCTCTGTCTCTCACACACACTCACTGTCTCTCTCACACTCACTCTCTGTCTCTCACACACACTCACTCACTGTCTCTCACACACACTCACTCACTGTCTCTCACACACACTCACTCTCTGTCTCTCACACACACTCACTCACTGTCTCTCACACACACTCACTCACTGTCTCTCTCTCTCACACTCACTCACTGTCTCTCACACACACTCACTCACTGTCTCTCACACACACTCACTCTCTGTCTCTCACACACACTCACTGTCTCTCTCACACTCACTCTCTGTCTCTCACACACACTCACTCACTGTCTCTCACACACACTCACTCTCTGTCTCTCTCTCACACTCACTCACTGTCTCTCACACACACTCACTCACTGTCTCTCACACACACTCACTCTCTGTCTCTCACACACACTCACTCACTGTCTCTCACACACACTCACTCTCTGTCTCTCACACACACTCACTCACTGTCTCTCACACACACTCAATCACTGTCTCTCACACACACTCACTCTCTGTCTCTCACACACACTCACTCACTGTCTCTCACACACACTCACTCTCTGTCTCTCACACACACTCACTCACTCTCTCTCACACACACTCACTGTCTCTCTCACACTCACTCTCTGTCTCTCACACACACTCACTCACTGTCTCTCACACACACTCACTCTCTGTCTCTCACACACACTCACTCACTATCTCTCACACACACTCACTCACTGTCTCTCACACACACTGACTCTCTGTCTCTCTCTCACACTCACTCACTGTCTCTCACACACACTCACTCACTGTCTCTCACACACACTCACTCACTGTCTCTCACACACACTCACTCGCTGTCTCTCACACACACTCACTCTCTCTCTCACACACACTCACTCACTGTCTCTCTCTCTCACACTCACTCACTGTCTCTCACACACACTCACTGTCTCTCACACACACTCACTCAGTGTCTCTCACACACACTCACTCACTGTGCCTCACACACACTCACTCTCTGTCTCTCACACACACTCACTCACTGTCTCTCACACACACTCACTCACTGTCTCTCACAGACACTCACTCACTGTCTCTCTCTCACACTCACTCCATGTCTCTCACACACACTCATTCACTGTCTCTCACACACTCTCACTCACTGTCTCTCACACACACTCACTCACTGTCTCTCTCTCACACTCACTCACTGTCTCTCACACACACTCACTCTCTGTCTCTCACAAACACTCACTCACTGTCTCTCTCTCTCACACTCACTCACTGTCTCTCACACACACTCACTCACTGTCTCTCACACACACTCTCTGTCTCTCACACACACTCACCCACTGTCTCTCACACACACTCACTCACTGTCTCTCACACACACTCACTCTTTGTCTCTCACACACACTCACTCTCTGTCTCTCACACACACTCACTCACTGTCTCTCACACACACTCACTCACTGTCTCTCACACACACTCACTCACTGTCTCTCACACACACTCACTCTTTGTCTCTCACACACACTCACTGTCTCTCACACACACTCACTCACTGTCTCTCACACACACTCACTCACTGTCTCTCACACACACTCACTCACTGTCTCTCACACACACTCACTCTTTGTCTCTCACACACACTCTCTGTCTCTCACACACACTCACCCACTGTCTCTCACACACACTCACTCACTGTCTCTCACACACACTCACTCTTTGTCTCTCACACACACTCACTCTCTGTCTCTCACACACACTCACTCACTGTCTCTCACACACACTCACTCACTGTCTCTCACACACACTCACACTGTCTCTATTTCACACTCACTCACTGTCTGTCACACACACTCACTCACTGTCTCCCTCTCACACTCACTCTCTGTCTCTCACACACACTCACTCTCTGTCTCTCACACACACTCACTCACTGTCTCTCTCTCACACACTCACTCACTGTCTCTCACACACACTCACTCTCTGTCTCTCACACACACTCACTCTCTGTCTCTCACACACTCACTCTCTGTCTCTCACACACACTCACTCACTGTCTCTCACACACACTCACTCTCTCTCTCACACACACTCACTCACTGTCTCTCACACACACTCACTCACTGTCTCTCTCTCTCTCACACTCATTCTCTCTCTCACACTCACTCTCTCTCTCTCACACTCACTCACTGTCTCTCACACACACTCACTCACTGTCTCTCTCTCACACTCACTCTCTGTCTCTCACACACACTCACTCTCTGTCTCTCACACACACTCACTCACTGTCTCTCTCTCTCACACTCACTCACTGTCTCTCACACACACTCACTCACTGTCTCTCACACACACTCACTCACTGTCTCTCACACACACTCACTCACTGTCTCTCACACACTCTCACTCACTGTCTCTCACACACACTCACTCACTGTCTCTCACACACACTCACTCTCTGTCTCACACACACTCACTCACTGTCTCTCTCTCTCACACTCACTCACTGTCTCTCACACACACTCACTGTCTCTCACACACACTCACCCACTGTCTCTCACACACACTCACTCGCTGTCTCTCACACACACTCACTCTCTGTCTCTCACACACACTAACTCTCTCTCTCACACACACTCACTCACTGTCTCTCTCTCACACACACTCACTCACTGTCTCTCACACACACTCACTGTCTCTCACACACACTCACTCAGTGTCTCTCACACACACTCACTCACTGTCTCTCACACACACTCACTCACTGTCTCTCACACACACTCACTCTCTGTCTCACACACAATCACTCACTGTCTCTCTCTCTCACACTCACTCACTGTCTCTCACACACACTCACTCTCTGTCTCTCACACACACTCACTCTCTGTCTCTCACACACACTCACTCACTGTCTCTCTCTCTCACACTCACTCACTGTCTCTCACACACACTCACTGTCTCTCACACACTCTCACTCACTGTCTCTCACACTCACTCACTGTCTCTCACACACACTCACTCACTGTCTCTCACACACACTCACTCTCTGTCTCACACACACACTCACTCACTGTCTCTCACACACACTCACTCTCTGTCTCTCACACACACTCACTCACTGTCTCTCTCTCTCACACTCACTCACTGTCTCTCACACACACTCACTCACTGTCTCTCACACACACTCACTCTCTGTCTCTCACACACTCACTCTCTGTCTCTCACACACACTCACTCACTGTCTCTCACACACACTCACTCTCTCTCTCACACACACTCACTCACTGTCTCTCACACACACTCACTCACTGTCTCTCTCTCTCTCACACTCATTCTCTCTCTCACTCACTCTCTCTCTCTCACACTCACTCACTGTCTCTCACACACACTCACTCACTGTCTCTCTCTCACACTCACTCTCTGTCTCTCACACACACTCACTCTCTGTCTCTCACACACACTCACTCACTGTCTCTCTCTCTCACACTCACTCACTGTCTCTCACACACACTCACTCACTGTCTCTCACACACACTCACTCACTGTCTCTCACACACACTCACTCACTGTCTCTCACACACTCTCACTCACTGTCTCTCACACACACTCACTCACTGTCTCTCACACACACTCACTCTCTGTCTCACACACACTCACTCACTGTCTCTCTCTCACACACTCACTCACTGTCTCTCACACACACTCACTGTCTCTCACACACACTCACCCACTGTCTCTCACACACACTCACTCGCTGTCTCTCACACACACTCACTCTCTGTCTCTCACACACACTAACTCTCTCTCTCACACACACTCACTCACTGTCTCTCTCTCACACACACTCACTCACTGTCTCTCACACACACTCACTGTCTCTCACACACACTCACTCAGTGTCTCTCACACACACTCACTCACTGTCTCTCACACACACTCACTCACTGTCTCTCACACACACTCACTCTCTGTCTCACACACAATCACTCACTGTCTCTCTCTCTCACACTCACTCACTGTCTCTCACACACACTCACTCTCTGTCTCTCACACACACTCACTCTCTGTCTCTCACACACACTCACTCACTGTCTCTCTCTCTCACACTCACTCACTGTCTCTCACACACACTCACTGTCTCTCACACACACTCACTCACTGTCTCTCTCTCACACTCACTCACTGTCTCTCACACACACTCACTCACTGTCCCTCACACACACTCACTCACTGTCTCTCACACACACTCACTCACTGTCTCTCACACACACTCACTCTCTGTCTCTCACACACACTCACTCACTGTCTCTCACACACACTCACTCACTGTCTCTCTCTCACACTCACTCACTGTCTCTCACACACACTCACTTACTGTCTCTCACACACACTCACTCACTGTCTCTCACACACACTCACTCACTGTCTCTCACACACACTCACTCTCTGTCTCTCACACACACTCACTCACTGTCTCTCACACACACTCACTCACTGTCTCTCTCTCTCACACTCACTCACTGTCTCTCACACACACTCACTCACTGTCTCTCACACACACTCACTCTCTGTCTCTCACACACACTCACTGTCTCTCTCACACTCACTCTCTGTCTCTCACACACACTCACTCACTGTCTCTCACACACACTCACTCACTGTCTCTCACACACACTCACTCTCTGTCTCTCACACACACTCACTCACTGTCTCTCACACACACTCACTCACTGTCTCTCTCTCTCACACTCACTCACTGTCTCTCACACACACTCACTCACTGTCTCTCTCTCTCACACTCACTCTCTGTCTCTCACACACACTCACTGTCTCTCTCACACTCACTCTCTGTCTCTCACACACACTCACTCACTGTCTCTCACACACACTCACTCTCTGTCTCTCTCTCACACTCACTCACTGTCTCTCACACACACTCACTCACTGTCTCTCACACACACTCACTCTCTGTCTCTCACACACACTCACTCACTGTCTCTCACACACACTCACTCTCTGTCTCTCACACACACTCACTCACTGTCTCTCACACACACTCAATCACTGTCTCTCACACACACTCACTCTCTGTCTCTCACACACACTCACTCACTGTCTCTCACACACACTCACTCTCTGTCTCTCACACACACTCACTCACTCTCTCTCACACACACTCACTGTCTCTCTCACACTCACTCTCTGTCTCTCACACACACTCACTCACTGTCTCTCACACACACTCACTCTCTGTCTCTCACACACACTCACTCACTATCTCTCACACACACTCACTCACTGTCTCTCACACACACTGACTCTCTGTCTCTCTCTCACACTCACTCACTGTCTCTCACACACACTCACTCACTGTCTCTCACACACACTCACTCACTGTCTCTCACACACACTCACTCGCTGTCTCTCACACACACTCACTCTCTCTCTCACACACACTCACTCACTGTCTCTCTCTCTCACACTCACTCACTGTCTCTCACACACACTCACTGTCTCTCACACACACTCACTCAGTGTCTCTCACACACACTCACTCACTGTGCCTCACACACACTCACTCTCTGTCTCTCACACACACTCACTCACTGTCTCTCACACACACTCACTCACTGTCTCTCACAGACACTCACTCACTGTCTCTCTCTCACACTCACTCCATGTCTCTCACACACACTCATTCACTGTCTCTCACACACTCTCACTCACTGTCTCTCACACACACTCACTCACTGTCTCTCTCTCACACTCACTCACTGTCTCTCACACACACTCACTCTCTGTCTCTCACAAACACTCACTCACTGTCTCTCTCTCTCACACTCACTCACTGTCTCTCACACACACTCACTCACTGTCTCTCACACACACTCTCTGTCTCTCACACACACTCACCCACTGTCTCTCACACACACTCACTCACTGTCTCTCACACACACTCACTCTTTGTCTCTCACACACACTCACTCTCTGTCTCTCACACACACTCACTCACTGTCTCTCACACACACTCACTCACTGTCTCTCACACACACTCACTCACTGTCTCTCACACACACTCACTCTTTGTCTCTCACACACACTCACTGTCTCTCACACACACTCACTCACTGTCTCTCACACACACTCACTCACTGTCTCTCACACACACTCACTCACTGTCTCTCACACACACTCACTCTTTGTCTCTCACACACACTCTCTGTCTCTCACACACACTCACCCACTGTCTCTCACACACACTCACTCACTGTCTCTCACACACACTCACTCTTTGTCTCTCACACACACTCACTCTCTGTCTCTCACACACACTCACTCACTGTCTCTCACACACACTCACTCACTGTCTCTCACACACACTCACACTGTCTCTATTTCACACTCACTCACTGTCTGTCACACACACTCACTCACTGTCTCCCTCTCACACTCACTCTCTGTCTCTCACACACACTCACTCTCTGTCTCTCACACACACTCACTCACTGTCTCTCTCTCTCACACTCACTCACTGTCTCTCACACACACTCACTCACTGTCTCTCACACACACTCACTCTCTGTCTCTCACACACTCACTCTCTGTCTCTCACACACACTCACTCACTGTCTCTCACACACACTCACTCTCTCTCTCACACACACTCACTCACTGTCTCTCACACACACTCACTCACTGTCTCTCTCTCTCTCACACTCATTCTCTCTCTCACACTCACTCTCTCTCTCTCACACTCACTCACTGTCTCTCACACACACTCACTCACTGTCTCTCTCTCACACTCACTCTCTGTCTCTCACACACACTCACTCTCTGTCTCTCACACACACTCACTCACTGTCTCTCTCTCTCACACTCACTCACTGTCTCTCACACACACTCACTCACTGTCTCTCACACACACTCACTCACTGTCTCTCACACACACTCACTCACTGTCTCTCACACACTCTCACTCACTGTCTCTCACACACACTCACTCACTGTCTCTCACACACACTCACTCTCTGTCTCACACACACTCACTCACTGTCTCTCTCTCTCACACTCACTCACTGTCTCTCACACACACTCACTGTCTCTCACACACACTCACCCACTGTCTCTCACACACACTCACTCGCTGTCTCTCACACACACTCACTCTCTGTCTCTCACACACACTAACTCTCTCTCTCACACACACTCACTCACTGTCTCTCTCTCACACACACTCACTCACTGTCTCTCACACACACTCACTGTCTCTCACACACACTCACTCAGTGTCTCTCACACACACTCACTCACTGTCTCTCACACACACTCACTCACTGTCTCTCACACACACTCACTCTCTGTCTCACACACAATCACTCACTGTCTCTCTCTCTCACACTCACTCACTGTCTCTCACACACACTCACTCTCTGTCTCTCACACACACTCACTCTCTGTCTCTCACACACACTCACTCACTGTCTCTCTCTCTCACACTCACTCACTGTCTCTCACACACACTCACTGTCTCTCACACACTCTCACTCACTGTCTCTCACACTCACTCACTGTCTCTCACACACACTCACTCACTGTCTCTCACACACACTCACTCTCTGTCTCACACACACACTCACTCACTGTCTCTCACACACACTCACTCTCTGTCTCTCACACACACTCACTCACTGTCTCTCTCTCTCACACTCACTCACTGTCTCTCACACACACTCACTCACTGTCTCTCACACACACTCACTCTCTGTCTCTCACACACTCACTCTCTGTCTCTCACACACACTCACTCACTGTCTCTCACACACACTCACTCTCTCTCTCACACACACTCACTCACTGTCTCTCACACACACTCACTCACTGTCTCTCTCTCTCTCACACTCATTCTCTCTCTCACTCACTCTCTCTCTCTCACACTCACTCACTGTCTCTCACACACACTCACTCACTGTCTCTCTCTCACACTCACTCTCTGTCTCTCACACACACTCACTCTCTGTCTCTCACACACACTCACTCACTGTCTCTCTCTCTCACACTCACTCACTGTCTCTCACACACACTCACTCACTGTCTCTCACACACACTCACTCACTGTCTCTCACACACACTCACTCACTGTCTCTCACACACTCTCACTCACTGTCTCTCACACACACTCACTCACTGTCTCTCACACACACTCACTCTCTGTCTCACACACACTCACTCACTGTCTCTCTCTCACACACTCACTCACTGTCTCTCACACACACTCACTGTCTCTCACACACACTCACCCACTGTCTCTCACACACACTCACTCGCTGTCTCTCACACACACTCACTCTCTGTCTCTCACACACACTAACTCTCTCTCTCACACACACTCACTCACTGTCTCTCTCTCACACACACTCACTCACTGTCTCTCACACACACTCACTGTCTCTCACACACACTCACTCAGTGTCTCTCACACACACTCACTCACTGTCTCTCACACACACTCACTCACTGTCTCTCACACACACTCACTCTCTGTCTCACACACAATCACTCACTGTCTCTCTCTCTCACACTCACTCACTGTCTCTCACACACACTCACTCTCTGTCTCTCACACACACTCACTCTCTGTCTCTCACACACACTCACTCACTGTCTCTCACACACACTCACTCACTGTCTCTCACACACACTCACTGTCTCTCACACACACTCACTCACTGTCTCTCTCTCACACTCACTCACTGTCTCTCACACACACTCACTCACTGTCCCTCACACACACTCACTCACTGTCTCTCACACACACTCACTCACTGTCTCTCACACACACTCACTCTCTGTCTCTCACACACACTCACTCACTGTCTCTCACACACACTCACTCACTGTCTCTCTCTCACACTCACTCACTGTCTCTCACACACACTCACTTACTGTCTCTCACACACACTCACTCACTGTCTCTCACACACACTCACTCACTGTCTCTCACACACACTCACTCTCTGTCTCACACACACTCACTCACTGTCTCTCACACACACTCACTCTCTGTCTCTCACACACACTCACCCTCTGTCTCTCACACACACTCACTCACTGTCTCTCTCTCACACTCACTCACTGTCTCTCACACACACTCACTCACTATCTCTCACACACACTCACTCTCTGTCTCTCACACACACTCACTCACTGTCCCTCACACACACTCACTCACTGTCTCTCACACACACTCACTCACTGTCTCTCACTCACACTCACTCACCGTCTCTCACACTCACTCACTGTCTCTCACACACACTCACTGTCTCTCACACACACTCACTCTCTGTCTCTCACACACACTCACTCTCTTTCTCTCACACACACTCACTCACTGTCTCTCACACACACTCACTCACTGTCTCTCTCTCTCACACTCACTCACTGTCTCTCACACACACTCACTCACTGTCTCTCACACACACTCACTCACTGTCTCTCACACACACTCACTGTCTCTCTCACACTCACTCTCTGTCTCTCACACACACTCACTCACTGTCTCTCACACACACTCACTCACTGTCTCTCACACACACTCACTCTCTGTCTCTCACACACACTCACTGTCTCTCTCACACTCACTCTCTGTCTCTCACACACACTCACTCACTGTCTCTCACACACACTCACTCTCTGTCTCTCTCTCACACTCACTCACTGTCTCTCACACACACTCACTCACTGTCTCTCACACACACTCACTCTCTGTCTCTCACACACACTCACTCACTGTCTCTCACACACACTCACTCTCTATCTCTCACACACACTCACTCACTGTCTCTCACACACACTCAATCACTGTCTCTCACACACACTCACTCTCTGTCTCTCACACACACTCACTCACTGTCTCTCACACACACTCACTCTCTGTCTCTCACACACACTCACTCACTCTCTCTCACACACACTCACTGTCTCTCTCACACTCACTCTCTGTCTCTCACACACACTCACTCACTGTCTCTCACACACACTCACTCTCTGTCTCTCACACACACTCACTCACTATCTCTCACACACACTCACTCACTGTCTCTCACACACACTGACTCTCTGTCTCTCTCTCACACTCACTCACTGTCTCTCACACACACTCACTCACTGTCTCTCACACACACTCACTCACTGTCTCTCACACACACTCACTCGCTGTCTCTCACACACACTCACTCTCTCTCTCACACACACTCACTCACTGTCTCTCTCTCTCACACTCACTCACTGTCTCTCACACACACTCACTGTCTCTCACACACACTCACTCAGTGTCTCTCACACACACTCACTCACTGTGCCTCACACACACTCACTCTCTGTCTCTCACACACACTCACTCACTGTCTCTCACACACACTCACTCACTGTCTCTCACAGACACTCACTCACTGTCTCTCTCTCACACTCACTCCATGTCTCTCACACACACTCATTCACTGTCTCTCACACACTCTCACTCACTGTCTCTCACACACACTCACTCACTGTCTCTCTCTCACACTCACTCACTGTCTCTCACACACACTCACTCTCTGTCTCTCACAAACACTCACTCACTGTCTCTCACACACACTCACCCACTGTCTCTCACACACACTCACTCACTGTCTCTCACACACACTCACTCTTTGTCTCTCACACACACTCACTCTCTGTCTCTCACACACACTCACTCACTGTCTCTCACACACACTCACTCACTGTCTCTCACACACACTCACACTGTCTCTATTTCACACTCACTCACTGTCTGTCACACACACTCACTCACTGTCTCCCTCTCACACTCACTCTCTGTCTCTCACACACACTCACTCTCTGTCTCTCACACACACTCACTCACTGTCTCTCTCTCTCACACTCACTCACTGTCTCTCACACACACTCACTCACTGTCTCTCACACACACTCACTCTCTGTCTCTCACACACACTCACTCACTGTCTCTCACACACACTCACTCTCTCTCTCACACACACTCACTCACTGTCTCTCACACACACTCACTCACTGTCTCTCTCTCTCTCACACTCATTCTCTCTCTCACACTCACTCTCTCTCTCTCACACTCACTCACTGTCTCTCACACACACTCACTCACTGTCTCTCTCTCACACTCACTCTCTGTCTCTCACACACACTCACTCTCTGTCTCTCACACACACTCACTCACTGTCTCTCTCTCTCACACTCACTCACTGTCTCTCACACACACTCACTCACTGTCTCTCACACACACTCACTCACTGTCTCTCACACACACTCACTCACTGTCTCTCACACACTCTCACTCACTGTCTCTCACACACACTCACTCACTGTCTCTCACACACACTCACTCTCTGTCTCACACACACTCACTCACTGTCTCTCTCTCTCACACTCACTCACTGTCTCTCACACACACTCACTGTCTCTCACACACACTCACCCACTGTCTCTCACACACACTCACTCGCTGTCTCTCACACACACTCACTCTCTGTCTCTCACACACACTAACTCTCTCTCTCACACACACTCACTCACTGTCTCTCTCTCACACACACTCACTCACTGTCTCTCACACACACTCACTGTCTCTCACACACACTCACTCAGTGTCTCTCACACACACTCACTCACTGTCTCTCACACACACTCACTCACTGTCTCTCACACACACTCACTCTCTGTCTCACACACAATCACTCACTGTCTCTCTCTCTCACACTCACTCACTGTCTCTCACACACACTCACTCTCTGTCTCTCACACACACTCACTCTCTGTCTCTCACACACACTCACTCACTGTCTCTCTCTCTCACACTCACTCACTGTCTCTCACACACACTCACTGTCTCTCACACACTCTCACTCACTGTCTCTCACACACACTCACTCACTGTCTCTCACACACACTCACTCTCTGTCTCACACACACACTCACTCACTGTCTCTCACACACACTCACTCTCTGTCTCTCACACACACTCACTCACTGTCTCTCTCTCTCACACTCACTCACTGTCTCTCACACACACTCACTCACTGTCTCTCACACACACTCACTCTCTGTCTCTCACACACTCACTCTCTGTCTCTCACACACACTCACTCACTGTCTCTCACACACACTCACTCACTGTCTCTCACACACACTCACTCTCTCTCTCACACACACTCACTCACTGTCTCTCACACACACTCACTCACTGTCTCTCTCTCTCTCACACTCATTCTCTCTCTCACTCACTCTCTCTCTCTCACACTCACTCACTGTCTCTCACACACACTCACTCACTGTCTCTCTCTCACACTCACTCTCTGTCTCTCACACACACTCACTCTCTGTCTCTCACACACACTCACTCACTGTCTCTCTCTCTCACACTCACTCACTGTCTCTCACACACACTCACTCACTGTCTCTCACACACACTCACTCACTGTCTCTCACACACACTCACTCACTGTCTCTCACACACTCTCACTCACTGTCTCTCACACACACTCACTCACTGTCTCTCACACACACTCACTCTCTGTCTCACACACACTCACTCACTGTCTCTCTCTCACACACTCACTCACTGTCTCTCACACACACTCACTGTCTCTCACACACACTCACCCACTGTCTCTCACACACACTCACTCGCTGTCTCTCACACACACTCACTCTCTGTCTCTCACACACACTAACTCTCTCTCTCACACACACTCACTCACTGTCTCTCTCTCACACACACTCACTCACTGTCTCTCACACACACTCACTGTCTCTCACACACACTCACTCAGTGTCTCTCACACACACTCACTCACTGTCTCTCACACACACTCACTCACTGTCTCTCACACACACTCACTCTCTGTCTCACACACAATCACTCACTGTCTCTCTCTCTCACACTCACTCACTGTCTCTCACACACACTCACTCTCTGTCTCTCACACACACTCACTCTCTGTCTCTCACACACACTCACTCACTGTCTCTCTCTCTCACACTCACTCACTGTCTCTCACACACACTCACTGTCTCTCACACACACTCACTCACTGTCTCTCTCTCACACTCACTCACTGTCTCTCACACACACTCACTCACTGTCCCTCACACACACTCACTCACTGTCTCTCACACACACTCACTCACTGTCTCTCACACACACTCACTCTCTGTCTCTCACACACACTCACTCACTGTCTCTCACACACACTCACTCACAGTCTCTCTCTCACACTCACTCACTGTCTCTCACACACACTCACTTACTGTCTCTCACACACACTCACTCACTGTCTCTCACACACACTCACTCACTGTCTCTCACACACACTCACTCACTGTCTCTCACACACACTCACTCTCTGTCTCACACACACTCACTCACTGTCTCTCACACACACTCACTCTCTGTCTCTCACACACACTCACCCTCTGTCTCTCACACACACTCACTCACTGTCTCTCTCTCACACTCACTCACTGTCTCTCACACACACTCACTCACTATCTCTCACACACACTCACTCTCTGTCTCTCACACACACTCACTCACTGTCCCTCACACACACTCACTCTCTGTCTCTCACACACACTCACTCACTGTCTCTCACTCACACTCACTCACCGTCTCTCACACTCACTCACTGTCTCTCACACACACTCACTGTCTCTCACACACACTCACTCTCTGTCTCTCACACACACTCACTCTCTTTCTCTCACACACACTCACTCACTGTCTCTCACACACACTCACTCACTGTCTCTCTCTCTCACACTCACTCACTGTCTCTCACACACACTCACTCACTGTCTCTCACACACACTCACTCACTGTCTCTCACACACACTCACTGTCTCTCTCACACTCACTCTCTGTCTCTCACACACACTCACTCACTGTCTCTCACACACACTCACTCACTGTCTCTCACACACACTCACTCACTGTCTCTCACACACACTCACTCTCTGTCTCTCACACACACTCACTGTCTCTCTCACACTCACTCTCTGTCTCTCACACACACTCACTCACTGTCTCTCACACACACTCACTCTCTGTCTCTCTCTCACACTCACTCACTGTCTCTCACACACACTCACTCTCTGTCTCTCACACACACTCACTCACTGTCTCTCACACACACTCACTCTCTGTCTCTCACACACACTCACTCACTGTCTCTCACACACACTCACTCACTGTCTCTCACACACACACTCTCTGTCTCTCACACACACTCACTCACTGTCTCTCACACACACTCACTCACTGTCTCTCACACACACTCATTCTCTGTCTCTCTCTCACACTCACTCACTGTCTCTCACACACACTCACTCACTGTCTCTCACACACACTCACTCACTGTCTCTCACACACACTCACTCACTGTCTCTCACACACACTCACTCACTGTCTCTCACACACACTCACTCTCTGTCTCTCACACACACTCACTCACTGTCTCTCACACACACTCACTCACTGTCTCTCTCTCTCACACTCACTCACTGTCTCTCACACACACTCACTCACTGTCTCTCACACACACTCACTCTCTGTCTCTCACACACACTGTCTCTCTCACACTCACTCTCTGTCTCTCACACACACTCACTCACTGTCTCTCACACACACTCACTCTCTGTCTTTCTCTCACACTCACTCACTGTCTCTCACACACACTCACTCTCTGTCTCTCACACACACTCACTCACTGTCTCTCACACACACTCACTCACTGTCTCTCACACACACGCTCTCTGTCTCTCACACATACTCACTCACTGTCTCTCACACACACTCACTCTCTGTCTCTCACACACACTCACTCACTCTCTCTCACACACACTCACTGTCTCTCTCACACTCACTCTCTGTCTCTCACACACACTCCCTCACTGTCTCTCACACACACTCACTCTCTGTCTCTCACACACACTCACTCACTCACTGTCTCTCACACACACTCACTGTCTCTCACACACTCTCACTCACTGTCTCTCACACACACTCACTCACTGTCTCTCTCTCACACTCACTCACTGTCTCTCACACACACTCACTCTCTGTCTCTCACAAACACTCACTCACTGTCTCTCACACACACTCACCCACTGTCTCTCACACACACTCACTCACTGTCTCTCACACACACTCACTCTTTGTCTCTCACACACACTCACTCTCTGTCTCTCAAACACACTCACTCACTGTCTCTCACACACACTCACTCACTGTCTCTCTCTCTCACACTCACTCACTGTCTCTCACACACACTCACTCACTGTCTCTCACACACACTCACTCACTGTCTCTCACACACACTCACTGTCTCTCACACACACTCACTCACTGTCCCTCACACACACTCACTCACTGTCTCTCACACACACTCACTCACTGTCTCTCACACACACTCACTCTCTGTCTCTCACACACACTCACTCACTGTCTCTCACACACACTCACTCACTGTCTCTCTCTCACACTCACTCACTGTCTCTCACACACACTCACTTACTGTCTCTCACACACACTCACTCACTGTCTCTCACACACACTCACTCACTGTCTCTCACACACACTCACTCACTGTCTCTCACACACACTCACTCTCTGTCTCACACACACTCACTCACTGTCTCTCACACACACTCACTCTCTGTCTCTCACACACACTCACCCTCTGTCTCTCACACACACTCACTCACTGTCTCTCTCTCACACTCACTCACTGTCTCTCACACACACTCACTCACTATCTCTCACACACACTCACTCTCTGTCTCTCACACACACTCACTCACTGTCCCTCACACACACTCACTCTCTGTCTCTCACACACACTCACTCACTGTCTCTCACTCACACTCACTCACCGTCTCTCACACACACTCACTGTCTCTCACACACACTCACTCTCTGTCTCTCACACACACTCACTCTCTTTCTCTCACACACACTCACTCACTGTCTCTCACACACACTCACTCACTGTCTCTCTCTCTCACACTCACTCACTGTCTCTCACACACACTCACTCACTGTCTCTCACACACACTCACTCACGGTCTCTCACACACACTCACTGTCTCTCTCACACTCACTCTCTGTCTCTCACACACACTCACTCACTGTCTCTCACACACACTCACTCACTGTCTCTCACACACACTCACTCACTGTCTCTCACACACACTCACTCTCTGTCTCTCACACACACTCACTCACTGTCTCTCACACACACTCACTCACTGTCTCTCTCTCTCACACTCACTCACTGTCTCTCACACACACTCACTCACTGTCTCTCACACACACTCACTCTCTGTCTCTCACACACACTCACTGTCTCTCTCACACTCACTCTCTGTCTCTCACACACACTCACTCACTGTCTCTCACACACACTCACTCTCTGTCTCTCTCTCACACTCACTCACTGTCTCTCACACACACTCACTCTCTGTCTCTCACACACACTCACTCACTGTCTCTCACACACACTCACTCTCTGTCTCTCACACACACTCACTCACTGTCTCTCACACACACTCACTCTCTGTCTCTCACACACACTCACTCACTGTCTCTCACACACACTCACTCACTGTCTCTCACACACACACTCTCTGTCTCTCACACACACTCACTCACTGTCTCTCACACACACTCACTCACTGTCTCTCACACACACTCATTCTCTGTCTCTCTCTCACACTCACTCACTGTCTCTCACACACACTCACTCACTGTCTCTCACACACACTCACTCTCTGTCTCTCACACACACTCACTCACTGTCTCTCACACACACTCACTCACTGTCTCTCACACACACTCACTCTCTGTCTCTCACACACACTCACTCACTGTCTCTCACACACACTCACTCACTGTCTCACACACACACTCACTCTCTGTCTCTCTCTCACACTCACTCACTGTCTCTCACACACACTCACTCACTGTCTCTCACACACACTGTCTCTCTCACACTCACTCTCTGTCTCTCACACACACTCACTCACTGTCTCTCACACACACTCACTCTCTGTCTTTCTCTCACACTCACTCACTGTCTCTCACACACACTCACTCTCTGTCTCTCACACACACTCACTCACTGTCTCTCACACACACTCACTCTCTGTCTCTCACACACACTCACTCACTGTCTCTCACACACACTCACTCACTGTCTCTCACACACACGCTCTCTGTCTCTCACACATACTCACTCACTGTCTCTCACACACACTCACTCTCTGTCTCTCACACACACTCACTCACTCTCTCTCACACACACTCACTGTCTCTCTCACACTCACTCTCTGTCTCTCACACACACTCACTCACTGTCTCTCACACACACTCACTCTCTGTCTCTCACACACACTCACTCACTGTCTCTCACACACACTCACTGTCTCTCACACACTCTCACTCACTGTCTCTCACACACACTCACTCACTGTCTCTCTCTCACACTCACTCACTGTCTCTCACACACACTCACTCTCTGTCTCTCACAAACACTCACTCACTGTCTCTCACACACACTCACCCACTGTCTCTCACACACACTCACTCACTGTCTCTCACACACACTCACTCTTTGTCTCTCACACACACTCACTCTCTGTCTCTCACACACACTCACTCACTGTCTCTCACACACACTCACACTGTCTCTCTTTCACACTCACTCACTGTCTGTCACACACACTCACTCACTGTCTCTCACACACACTCACTCACTGTCTCTCTCTCTCACACTCACTCACTGTCTCTCACACACACTCACTCACTGTCTCTCACACACACTCACTCTCTGTCTCTCACACACTCACTCTCTGTCTCTCACACACACTCACTCACTGTCTCTCACACACACTCACTCTCTCTCTCACACACACTCACTCACTGTCTCTCACACACACTCACTCACTGTCTCTCTCTCTCTCACACTCACTCTCTCTCTCTCACACTCACTCACTGTCTCTCACACACACTCACTCACTGTCTCTCTCTCACACTCACTCTCTGTCTCTCACACACACTCACTCTCTGTCTCTCACACACACTCACTCACTGTCTCTCTCTCTCACACTCACTCACTGTCTCTCACACACACTCACTGTCTCTCACACACACTCACTCACTGTCTCTCACACACACTCACTCACTGTCTCTCACACACTCTCACTCACTGTCTCTCACACACACTCACTCACTGTCTCTCACACACACTCACTCACTGTCTCTCTCTCTGACACTCACTCACTGTCTCTCACACACACTCACTGTCTCTCACACACACTCACCCACTGTCTCTCACACACACTCACTCGCTGTCTCTCACACACACTCACTCTCTGTCTCTCACACACACTAACTCTCTCTCTCACACACACTCACTCACTGTCTCTCACTCACACACACTCACTCACTGTCTCTCACACACACTCACTGTCTCTCACACACACTCACTCAGTGTCTCTCACACACACTCACTCACTGTCTCTCACACACACTCACTCACTGTCTCTCACACACACTCACTCTCTGTCTCACACACACTCACTCACTGTCTCTCTCTCTCACACTCACTCACTGTCTCTCACACACACTCACTCTCTGTCTCTCACACACACTCACTCTCTGTCTCTCACACACACTCACTCACTGTCTCTCTCTCTCACACTCACTCACTGTCTCTCACACACACTCACTGTCTCTCACACACTCTCACTCACTGTCTCTCACACTCACTCACTGTCTCTCACACACACTCACTCACTGTCTCTCACACACACTCACTCTCTGTCTCACACACACTCACTCACTGTCTCTCTCTCTCACACTCACTCACTGTCTCTCACACACACTCACTGTCTCTCACACACACTCACTCACTGTCTCTCACACACACTCACTCTCTGTCTCTCTCTCTCACACTCACTCACTGTCTCTCACACACACTCACTCACTGTCCCTCACACACACTCACTCACTGTCTCTCACACACACTCACTCACTGTCTCTCACACACACTCACTCTCTGTCTCTCACACACACTCACTCACTGTCTCTCACACACACTCACTCACTGTCTCTCTCTCACACTCACTCACTGTCTCTCACACACACTCACTCACTGTCTCTCACACACACTCACTTACTGTCTCTCACACACACTCACTCACTGACTCTCACACACACTCACTCACTGTCTCTCACACACACTCACTCACTGTCTCTCACACACACTCACTCTCTGTCTCACACACACTCACTCACTGTCTCTCACACACACTCACTCTCTGTCTCTCACACACACTCACCCTCTGTCTCTCACACACACTCACTCACTGTCTCTCTCTCACACACACTCACTGTCTCTCACACACACTCACTCACTGTCTCTCACACACACTCACTCTCTGTCTCTCACACACACTCACTCACTGTCCCTCACACACACTCACTCTCTGTCTCTCACACACACTCACTCACTGTCTCTCACTCACACTCACTCACTGTCTCTCACACTCACTCACTGTCTCTCACACACACTCACTGTCTCTCACACACACTCACTCTCTGTCTCTCACACACACTCACTCTCTTTCTCTCACACACACTCACTCACTGTCTCTCACACACACTCACTCACTGTCTCTCTCTCTCACACTCACTCACTGTCTCTCACACACACTCACTCACTGTCTCTCACACACACTCACTCACTGTCTCTCACACACACTCACTGTCTCTCTCACACTCACTCTCTGTCTCTCACACACACTCACTCACTGTCTCTCACACACACTCACTCACTGTCTCTCACACACACTCACTCTCTGTCTCTCACACACACTCACTCACTGTCTCTCACACACACTCACTCACTGTCTCTCTCTCTCACACTCACTCACTGTCTCTCACACACACTCACTCACTGTCTCTCACACACACTCACTCTCTGTCTCTCACACATACTCACTGTCTCTCTCACACTCACTCTCTGTCTCTCACACACACTCACTCACTGTCTCTCACACACACTCACTCTCTGTCTCTCTCTCACACTCACTCACTGTCTCTCACACACATCACTCTCTGTCTCTCACACACACTCACTCACTGTCTCTCACACACACTCACTCTCTGTCTCTCACACACACTCACTCACTGTCTCTCACACACACTCACTCACTGTCTCTCACACACACACTCTCTGTCTCTCACACACACTCACTCACTGTCTCTCACACACACTCACTCACTGTCTCTCACACACACTCATTCTCTGTCTCTCTCTCACACTCACTCACTGTCTCTCACACACACTCACTCACTGTCTCTCACACACACTCACTCTCTGTCTCTCACACACACTCACTCACTGTCTCTCACACACACTCACTCACTGTCTCTCACACACACTCACTCACTGTCTCTCACACACACTCACTCTCTGTCTCTCACACACACTCACTCACTGTCTCTCACACACACTCACTCTCTGTCTCTCACACACACTCACTCACTGTCTCTCACACACACTCACTCACTGTCTCTCACACACACTCACTCTCTGTCTCTCACACACACTCACTCACTCTCTCTCACACACACTCACTGTCTCTCTCACACTCACTCTCTGTCTCTCACACACACTCACTCACTGTCTCTCACACACACTCACTCTCTGTCTCTCACACACACTCACTCACTGTCTCTCACACACACTCACTGTATCTCACACACTCTCACTCACTGTCTCTCACACACACTCACTCACTGTCTCTCTCTCACACTCACTCACTGTCTCTCACACACACTCACTCTCTGTCTCTCACAAACACTCACTCACTGTCTCTCACACACACTCACCCACTGTCTCTCACACACACTCACTCACTGTCTCTCACACACACTCACTCTTTGTCTCTCACACACACTCACTCTCTGTCTCTCACACACACTCACTCACTGTCTCTCACACACACTCACTCACTGTCTCTCACACACACTCACACTGTCTCTCTTTCACACTCACTCACTGTCTGTCACACACACTCACTCACTGTCTCTCACACACACTCACTCACTGTCTCTCTCTCACACTCACTCTCTGTCTCTCACACACACTCACTCTCTGTCTCTCACACACACTCACTCACTGTCTCTCTCTCTCACACTCACTCACTGTCTCTCACACACACTCACTCACTGTCTCTCACACACACTCACTCTCTGTCTCTCACACACTCACTCTCTGTCTCTCACACACACTCACTCACTGTCTCTCACACACACTCACTCTCTCTCTCACACACACTCACTCACTGTCTCTCACACACACTCACTCACTGTCTCTCTCTCTCTCACACTCACTCTCTCTCTCTCACACTCACTCACTGTCTCTCACACACACTCACTCACTGTCTCTCTCTCACACTCACTCTCTGTCTCTCACACACACTCACTCTCTGTCTCTCACACACACTCACTCACTGTCTCTCTCTCTCACACTCACTCACTGTCTCTCACACACACTCACTGTCTCTCACACACACTCACTCACTGTCTCTCACACACACTCACTCACTGTCTCTCACACACTCTCACTCACTGTCTCTCACACACACTCACTCACTGTCTCTCACACACACTCACTCACTGTCTCTCTCTCTCACACTCACTCACTGTCTCTCACACACACTCACTGTCTCTCACACACACTCACCCACTGTCTCTCACACACACTCACTCGCTGTCTCTCACACACACTCACTCTCTGTCCCTCACACACACTAACTCTCTCTCTCACACACACTCACTCACTGTCTCTCACTCACACACACTCACTCACTGTCTCTCACACACACTCACTGTCTCTCACACACACTCACTCAGTGTCTCTCACACACACTCACTCACTGTCTCTCTCTCTCACACTCACTCACTGTCTCTCACACACACTCACTGTCTCTCACACACTCTCACTCACTGTCTCTCACACTCACTCACTGTCTCTCACACACACTCACTCACTGTCTCTCACACACACTCACTCTCTGTCTCACACACACTCACTCACTGTCTCTCTCTCTCACACTCACTCACTGTCTCTCACACACACTCACTGTCTCTCACACACACTCACTCACTGTCTCTCACACACACTCACTCACTGTCTCTCTCTCTCACACTCACTCACTGTCTCTCACACACACTCACTCACTGTCCCTCACACACACTCACTCACTGTCTCTCACACACACTCACTCACTGTCTCTCACACACACTCACTCTCTGTCTCTCACACACACTCACTCACTGTCTCTCACACACACTCACTCACTGTCTCTCTCTCACACTCACTCACTGTCTCTCACACACACTCACTCACTGTCTCTCACACACACTCACTTACTGTCTCTCACACACACTCACTCACTGTCTCTCACACACACTCACTCACTCTCTCTCACACACACTCACTCTCTGTCTCACACACACTCACTCACTGTCTCTCACACACACTCACTCTCTGTCTCTCACACACACTCACCCTCTGTCTCTCACACACACTCACTCACTGTCTCTCTCTCACACTCACTCACTGTCTCTCACACACACTCACTCACTGTCTCTCACACACACTCACTCTCTGTCTCTCACACACACTCACTCACTGTCCCTCACACACACTCACTCTCTGTCTCTCACACACACTCACTCACTGTCTCTCACTCACACTCACTCACTGTCTCTCACACTCACTCACTGTCTCTCACACACACTCACTGTCTCTCACACACACTCACTCTCTGTCTCTCACACACACTCACTCTCTTTCTCTCACACACACTCACTCACTGTCTCTCACACACACTCACTCACTGTCTCTCTCTCTCACACTCACTCACTGTCTCTCACACACACTCACTCACTGTCTCTCACACACACTCACTCACTGTCTCTCACACACACTCACTGTCTCTCTCACACTCACTCTCTGTCTCTCACACACACTCACTCACTGTCTCTCACACACACTCACTCACTGTCTCTCACACACACTCACTCTCTGTCTCTCACACACACTCACTCACTGTCTCTCACACACACTCACTCACTGTCTCTCTCTCTCACACTCACTCACTGTCTCTCACACACACTCACTCACTGTCTCTCACACACACTCACTCTCTGTCTCTCACACACACTCACTGTCTCTCTCACACTCACTCTCTGTCTCTCACACACACTCACTCACTGTCTCTCACACACACTCACTCTCTGTCTCTCTCTCACACTCACTCACTGTCTCTCACACACATCACTCTCTGTCTCTCACACACACTCACTCACTGTCTCTCACACACACTCACTCTCTGTCTCTCACACACACTCACTCACTGTCTCTCACACACACTCACTCACTGTCTCTCACACACACACTCTCTGTCTCTCACACACACTCACTCACTGTCTCTCACACACACTCACTTACTGTCTCTCACACACACTCATTCTCTGTCTCTCTCTCACACTCACTCACTGTCTCTCACACACACTCACTCACTGTCTCTCACACACACTCACTCTCTGTCTCTCACACACACTCACTCACTGTCTCTCACACACACTCACTCACTGTCTCTCACACACACTCACTCACTGTCTCTCACACACACTCACTCTCTGTCTCTCACACACACTCACTCACTGTCTCTCTCTCTCACACTCACTCACTGTCTCTCACACACACTCACTCACTGTCTCTCACACACACTCACTCTCTGTCTCTCACACACACTCACTGTCTCTCTCACACTCACTCTCTGTCTCTCACACACACTCACTCACTGTCTCTCACACACACTCACTCACTGTCTCTCACACACTCTCACTCACTGTCTCTCACACACACTCACTCACTGTCTCTCACACACACTCACTCACTGTCTCTCTCTCTCACACTCACTCACTGTCTCTCACACACACTCACTGTCTCTCACACACACTCACCCACTGTCTCTCACACACACTCACTCGCTGTCTCTCACACACACTCACTCTCTGTCCCTCACACACACTAACTCTCTCTCTCACACACACTCACTCACTGTCTCTCACTCACACACACTCACTCACTGTCTCTCACACACACTCACTGTCTCTCACACACACTCACTCAGTGTCTCTCACACACACTCACTCACTGTCTCTCTCTCTCACACTCACTCACTGTCTCTCACACACACTCACTGTCTCTCACACACTCTCACTCACTGTCTCTCACACTCACTCACTGTCTCTCACACACACTCACTCACTGTCTCTCACACACACTCACTCTCTGTCTCACACACACTCACTCACTGTCTCTCTCTCTCACACTCACTCACTGTCTCTCACACACACTCACTGTCTCTCACACACACTCACTCACTGTCTCTCACACACACTCACTCACTGTCTCTCTCTCTCACACTCACTCACTGTCTCTCACACACACTCACTCACTGTCCCTCACACACACTCACTCACTGTCTCTCACACACACTCACTCACTGTCTCTCACACACACTCACTCTCTGTCTCTCACACACACTCACTCACTGTCTCTCACACACACTCACTCACTGTCTCTCTCTCACACTCACTCACTGTCTCTCACACACACTCACTCACTGTCTCTCACACACACTCACTTACTGTCTCTCACACACACTCACTCACTGTCTCTCACACACACTCACTCACTCTCTCTCACACACACTCACTCTCTGTCTCACACACACTCACTCACTGTCTCTCACACACACTCACTCTCTGTCTCTCACACACACTCACCCTCTGTCTCTCACACACACTCACTCACTGTCTCTCTCTCACACTCACTCACTGTCTCTCACACACACTCACTCACTGTCTCTCACACACACTCACTCTCTGTCTCTCACACACACTCACTCACTGTCCCTCACACACACTCACTCTCTGTCTCTCACACACACTCACTCACTGTCTCTCACTCACACTCACTCACTGTCTCTCACACTCACTCACTGTCTCTCACACACACTCACTGTCTCTCACACACACTCACTCTCTGTCTCTCACACACACTCACTCTCTTTCTCTCACACACACTCACTCACTGTCTCTCACACACACTCACTCACTGTCTCTCTCTCTCACACTCACTCACTGTCTCTCACACACACTCACTCACTGTCTCTCACACACACTCACTCACTGTCTCTCACACACACTCACTGTCTCTCTCACACTCACTCTCTGTCTCTCACACACACTCACTCACTGTCTCTCACACACACTCACTCACTGTCTCTCACACACACTCACTCTCTGTCTCTCACACACACTCACTCACTGTCTCTCACACACACTCACTCACTGTCTCTCTCTCTCACACTCACTCACTGTCTCTCACACACACTCACTCACTGTCTCTCACACACACTCACTCTCTGTCTCTCACACACACTCACTGTCTCTCTCACACTCACTCTCTGTCTCTCACACACACTCACTCACTGTCTCTCACACACACTCACTCTCTGTCTCTCTCTCACACTCACTCACTGTCTCTCACACACATCACTCTCTGTCTCTCACACACACTCACTCACTGTCTCTCACACACACTCACTCTCTGTCTCTCACACACACTCACTCACTGTCTCTCACACACACTCACTCACTGTCTCTCACACACACACTCTCTGTCTCTCACACACACTCACTCACTGTCTCTCACACACACTCACTTACTGTCTCTCACACACACTCATTCTCTGTCTCTCTCTCACACTCACTCACTGTCTCTCACACACACTCACTCACTGTCTCTCACACACACTCACTCTCTGTCTCTCACACACACTCACTCACTGTCTCTCACACACACTCACTCACTGTCTCTCACACACACTCACTCACTGTCTCTCACACACACTCACTCACTGTCTCTCTCTCTCACACTCACTCACTGTCTCTCACACACACTCACTCACTGTCTCTCACACACACTCACTCTCTGTCTCTCACACACACTCACTGTCTCTCTCACACTCACTCTCTGTCTCTCACACACACTCACTCACTGTCTCTCACACACACTCACTCTCTGTCTTTCTCTCACACTCACTCACTGTCTCTCACACACACTCACTCTCTGTCTCTCACACACACTCACTCTCTGTCTCTCACACACACTCACTGTCTCTCTCACACTCACTCTCTGTCTCTCACACACACTCACTCACTGTCGCTCACACACACTCACTCACTGTCTCTCACACACACTCACTCTCTGTCTCTCACACACACTCACTCACTGTCTCTCTCTCACACTCACTCACTGTCTCTCACACACACTCACTCACTGTCTCTCACACACACTCACTCTCTGTCTCTCACACACACTCACTGTCTCTCTCACACTCACTCTCTGTCTCTCACACACACTCACTCACTGTCTCTCACACACACTCACTCTCTGTCTCTCTCTCACACTCACTCACTGTCTCTCACACACACTCACTCACTGTCTCTCACACACACTCACTCTCTGTCTCTCACACACACTCACTCACTGTCTCTCACACACACTCACTCTCTGTCTCTCACACACACTCACTCACTGTCTCTCACACACAGTCAATCACTGTCTCTCACACACACTCACTCTCTGTCTCTCACACACACTCACTCACTGTCTCTCACACACACTCACTCTCTGTCTCTCACACACACTCACTCACTCTCTCTCACACACACTCACTGTCTCTCTCACACTCACTCTCTGTCTCTCACACACACTCACTCACTGTCTCTCACACACACTCACTCTCTGTCTCTCACACACACTCACTCACTATCTCTCACACACACTCACTCACTGTCTCTCACACACACTGACTCTCTGTCTCTCTCTCACACTCACTCACTGTCTCTCACACACACTCACTCACTGTCTCTCACACACACTCACTCACTGTCTCTCACACACACTCACTCGCTGTCTCTCACACACACTCACTCTCTGTCTCTCACACACACTCACTCTCTCTCTCACACACACTCACTCACTGTCTCTCTCTCTCACACTCACTCACTGTCTCTCACACACACTCACTGTCTCTCACACACACTCACTCAGTGTCTCTCACACACACTCACTCACTGTGCCTCACACACACTCACTCTCTGTCTCTCACACACACTCACTCACTGTCTCTCACACACACTCACTCACTGTCTCTCACACACACTCACTCACTGTCTCTCTCTCACACTCACTCCATGTCTCTCACACACACTCACTCACTGTCTCTCACACACACTCACTGTCTCTCACACACTCTCACTCACTGTCTCTCATACACACTCACTCACTGTCTCTCTCTCACACTCACTCACTGTCTCTCACACACACTCACTCTCTGTCTCTCACAAACACTCACTCACTGTCTCTCACACACACTCACCCACTGTCTCTCACACACACTCACTCACTGTCTCTCACACACACTCACTCTTTGTCTCTCACACACACTCTCTGTCTCTCACACACACTCACTCACTGTCTCTCACACACACTCACTCACTGTCTCTCACACACACTCACACTGTCTCTCTTTCACACTCACTCACTGTCTGTCACACACACTCACTCACTGTCTCTCTCTCACACTCACTCACTGTCTCTCACACACTCTCACTCACTGTCTCTCACACACACTCACTCACTGTCTCTCTCTCACACTCACTCTCTGTCTCTCACACACACTCACTCTCTGTCTCTCACACACACTCACTCACTGTCTCTCTCTCTCACACTCACTCACTGTCTCTCACACACACTCACTCACTGTCTCTCACACACACTCACTCTCTGTCTCTCACACACTCACTCTCTGTCTCTCACACACACTCACTCACTGTCTCTCACACACACTCACTCTCTCTCTCACACACACTCACTCACTGTCTCTCACACACACTCACTCACTGTCTCTCTCTCTCTCACACTCACTCTCTCTCTCTCACACTCACTCACTGTCTCTCACACACACTCACTCACTGTCTCTCTCTCACACTCACTCTCTGTCTCTCACACACACTCACTCTCTGTCTCTCACACACACTCACTCACTGTCTCTCTCTCTCACACTCACTCACTGTCTCTCACACACACTCACTCACTGTCTCTCACACACACTCACTCACTGTCTCTCACACACTCTCACTCACTGTCTCTCACACACACTCACACACTGTCTCTCACACACACTCACTCACTGTCTCTCACACACACTCACTCTCTGTCTCACACACACTCACTCACTGTCTCTCTCTCTCACACTCACTCACTGTCTCTCACACACACTCACTGTCTCTCACACACACTCACCCACTGTCTCTCACACACACTCACTCACTGTCTCTCACACACACTCACTCTCTGTCTCACACACACTCACTCACTGTCTCTCTCTCTCACACTCACTCACTGTCTCTCACACACACTCACTGTCTCTCACACACACTCACCCACTGTCTCTCACACACACTCACTCGCTGTCTCTCACACACACTCACTCTCTGTCTCTCACACACTAACTCTCTCTCTCACACACACTCACTCACTGTCTCTCTCTCACACACACTCACTCACTGTCTCTCACACACACTCACTCAGTGTCTCTCACACACACTCACTCACTGTCTCTCACACACACTCACTCACTGTCTCTCACTCACACTCACTCTCTGTCTCACACACACTCACTCACTGTCTCTCTCTCTCACACTCACTCACTGTCTCTCACACACACTCACTCTCTGTCTCTCACACACACTCACTCTCTGTCTCTCACACACACTCACTCACTGTCTCTCTCTCTCACACTCACTCACTGTCTCTCACACACACTCACTGTCTCTCACACACTCTCACTCACTGTCTCTCACACTCACTCACTGTCTCTCACACACACTCACTCACTGTCTCTCACACACACTCACTCTCTGTCTCACACACACTCACTCACTGTCTCTCTCTCTCACACTCACTCACTGTCTCTCACACACACTCACTGTCTCTCACACACACTCACTCACTGTCTCTCTCTCTCACACTCACTCACTGTCTCTCACACACACTCACTCACTGTCCCTCACACACACTCACTCACTGTCTCTCACACACACTCACTCACTGTCTCTCACACACACTCACTCTCTGTCTCTCACACACACTCACTCACTGTCTCTCACACACACTCACTCACTGTCTCTCTCTCACACTCACTCACTGTCTCTCACACACACTCACTCACTGTCTCTCACACACACTCACTTACTGTCTCTCACACACACTCACTCACTGTCTCTCACACACACTCACTCACTGTCTCTCACACACACTCACTCTCTGTCTCTCACACACACTCACCCTCTGTCTCTCACACACACTCACTCACTGTCTCTCACACACACTCACTCTCTGTCTCTCACACACACTCACTCACTGTCCCTCACACACACTCACTCTCTGTCTCTCACACACACTCACTCACTGTCTCTCACTCACACTCACTCACTGTCTCTCACACTCACTCACTGTCTCTCACACACACTCACTGTCTCTCACACACACTCACTCTCTGTCTCTCACACACACTCACTCTCTTTCTCTCACACACACTCACTCACTGTCTCTCACACACACTCACTCACTGTCTCTCTCTCTCACACTCACTCACTGTCTCTCACACACACTCACTCTCTGTCTCTCACACACACTCACTGTCTCTCTCACACTCACTCTCTGTCTCTCACACACACTCACTCACTGTCTCTCACACACACTCACTCACTGTCTCTCACACACACTCACTCTCTGTCTCTCACACACACTCACTCACTGTCTCTCACACACAGTCACTCACTGTCTCTCTCTCTCACACTCACTCACTGTCTCTCACACACACTCACTCACTGTCTCTCACACACACTCACTCTCTGTCTCTCACACACACTCACTGTCTCTCTCACACTCACTCTCTGTCTCTCACACACACTCACTCACTGTCTCTCACACACACTCACTCTCTGTCTCTCTCTCACACTCACTCACTGTCTCTCACACACACTCACTCTCTGTCTCTCACACACACTCACTCACTGTCTCTCACACACACTCACTCTCTGTCTCTCACACACACTCACTCACTGTCTCTCACACACACTCACTCACTGTCTCTCACACACACACTCTCTGTCTCTCACACACACTCACTCACTGTCTCTCACACACACTCACTCACTGTCTCTCACACACACTCATTCTCTGTCTCTCTCTCACACTCACTCACTGTCTCTCACACACACTCACTCACTGTCTCTCACACACACTCACTCTCTGTCTCTCACACACACTCACTCACTGTCTCTCACACACACTCACTCACTGTCTCTCACACACACTCTCTGTCTCTCACACACACTCACTCACTGTCTCTCACACACACTCACTCACTGTCTCTCTCTCTCACACTCACTCACTGTCTCTCACACACACTCATTCACTGTCTCTCACACACACTCACTCTCTGTCTCTCACACACACTCACTGTCTCTCTCACACTCACTCTCTGTCTCTCACACACACTCACTCACTGTCTCTCACACACACTCACTCTCTGTCTTTCTCTCACACTCACTCACTGTCTCTCACACACACTCACTCTCTGTCTCTCACACACACTCACTCACTGTCTCTCACACACACTCACTCACTGTCTCTCACACACACTCACTCACTGTCTCTCACACACACACTCTCTGTCTCTCACACACACTCACTCACTGTCTCTCACACACACTCACTCTCTGTCTCTCACACACACTCACTCACTCTCTCTCACACACACTCACTGTCTCTCTCACACTCACTCTCTGTCTCTCACACACACTCACTCACTGTCTCTCACACACACTCACTCTCTGTCTCTCACACACACTCACTCACTGTCTCTCACACACACTCACTCTCTGTCTCTCACACACACTCACTCACTCTCTCTCACACACACTCACTGTCTCTCACACACACTCACTCACTGTCTCTCACACACACTCACTCTCTGTCTCTCACACACACTCACTGTCTCTCTCACACTCACTCTCTGTCTCTCACACACACTCACTCACTGTCTCTCACACACACTCACTCACTGTCTCTCACACACACTCACTCACTGTCTCTCACACACACTCACTCTCTGTCTCTCACACACACTCACTCACTGTCTCTCACACACACTCACTCACTGTCTCTCACACACACAGTCACTCACTGTCTCTCTCTCTCACACTCACTCACTGTCTCTCACACACACTCACTCACTGTCTCTCACACACACTCACTCTCTGTCTCTCACACACACTCACTGTCTCTCTCACACTCACTCTCTGTCTCTCACACACACTCACTCACTGTCTCTCACACACACTCATTCTCTGTCTCTCTCTCACACTCACTCACTGTCTCTCACACACACTCACTCACTGTCTCTCACACACACTCACTCACTGTCTCTCACACACACTCACTGTCTCTCTCACACTCACTCTCTGTCTCTCACACACACTCACTCACTGTCTCTCACACACACTCACTCACTGTCTCTCACACACACTCACTCACTGTCTCTCTCTCACACTCACTCCATGTCTCTCACACACACTCACTCACTGTCTCTCACACACACTCACTGTCTCTCACACACTCTCACTCACTGTCTCTCACACACACTCACTCACTGTCTCTCTCTCACACTCACTCACTGTCTCTCACACACACTCACTCACTGTCTCTCACACACACTCACTCTCTGTCTCTCACACACACTCACTCACTGTCTCTCACACACACTCACTCACTGTCTCTCACACACACTCACTCTCTGTCTCTCACAAACACTCACTCACTGTCTCTCACACACACTCACCCACTGTCTCTCACACACACTCACTCACTGTCTCTCACACACACTCACTCTCTGTCTCTCACACACACTCACTCACTGTCTCTCACACACACTCACACTGTCTCTCTTTCACACTCACTCACTGTCTGTCACACACACTCACTCACTGTCTCTCTCTCACACTCACTCACTGTCTCTCACACACTCTCACTCACTGTCTCTCACACACACTCACTCACTGTCTCTCACACACACACTCACTCACTGTCTCTCTCTCACACTCACTCACTGTCTCTCACACACACTCACTCACTGTCTCTCACACACACTCACTCACTGTCTCTCTCTCACACTCACTCACTGTCTCTCTCACACACTCACTCACTGTCTCTCTCTCACACTCACTCACTGTCTCTCACACACACTCACTGTCTCTCTCTCTCACACACACACTCACTCACTGTGTCTCTCTCACACTCACTCACTGTCTCTCTCTCACACTCACTCACTGTCTCTCACACAAACTCACTCACTGTCTCTCACAAACACTCACTCACTGTCTCTCACACACACTCACTCTCTGTCTCTCACACACACTCACTCACTGTCTCTCTCTCTCACATGCACACACTACCACTCCCTTCCTCACTCGCATTCACACTCCCTCCTTCCCTCTCTCGCACTCCCTCTCTCACACTCCCTCCTTCCCTCCCTCTCTCTCACTCCCTCCTTCCTTCTCTCTCACTCCCTCCTTCTCTCTCTCTCACTCCCTCCATCCCTCTCTCACACTCCCTTCCCTCTCTCTCTCTCACTCCCTCCTTCTCTCTCACTCCCTCCTTCCCTCTCTCGCACTCCCTCCTTCCCTCTCTCTCACTCCCTCTCTCTCTCGCACTCCCTCCTTCCCTCTCTCATACTCCCTCCTTCCCTCTCTCTCACTCCATCTCTCTCACTCCCACCTTCCCTCTCTCTCACTCCCTCTCTCGCACTCCCTCCTTCCCTCTCTCTCACTCCCACCTTCCCTCTCTCGCACTCCCTCCTTCCCTCTCTCTCAATCTCTCTCTAGCACTCCCTTCTTCCCTCTCTCTGACTCCCTCTCTCTCACTCCCACCTTCCCTCTCTCGCACTCCCACCTTCCCTCCCTCTCATTCCCTCTCTCGCACTCCCTCCTTCCCTCCCTCTCATTCCCTCTCTCTCACTCCCACCTTCCCTCTCTCTCACTCCCTCTCCCACACTCCCACCTTCCCTCTCTCTCACTCCCTCTCTCGCACTCCCTCCTTCCCTCTCTCTCACTCCCTCTCTCGCACTCCCTCCTTCCCTCTCTCTCTCACTCCCTCTCTCGCACTCCCTCCTTCCCTCTCTCTCTCACTCCCGCTCTCGATCTCCCTCTCTCGCACTCCCTCTCTCGCACTCCCACCTTCCCTCTCTCTCGCACTCCCTCCTTCCCTCTCTCTCTCACTCCCTCCTTCCCCCTCTCTCTCACTCCCTCTCTCGCACTCCCTCCTTCCCTCTGTCATTCCCTCTCTCGCACTCCCACCTTCCCTCTCTCTCTCACTCCCTCCTTCCCTTTCTCTCACTCCCTCTCTCGCACTCCCTCCTTCCCTCTCTCTCACTCCCTCTCTCGCACTCCCTCCTTCCCTCCCTCTCTCTCACTCCCTCTCTCGCACTCCCTCCTTCCCTTTCTCTCACTCCCTCTCTCTCACTCCCCCCTTCCCACCCTCTCTCTCACTCCCTCCTTCCCTCTCTTTCATTCCCACTCTCGCACTCCCTCTCTCGCACTCCCTCCTTCCCTCTCTCGCACTCCCTCCTTCCCTCTCTCTCACTCCCTCCTTCCCTCTCTCTCACTCCCTCTCTCGCACTCCCTCTCTCGCACTCCCTCCTTCCCTCTCTCGCACTCCCTCCTTCCCTCTCTCACACTCCCTCTCTCGCACTCCCTCCTTCCCTCTCTCGCACTCCCTCTCTCGCACTCCCTCTCTCGCACTCCGTCCTTCCCTCTCTCTCACTCCCTCTCTCGCACTCTCACACTCCCTCCTTCCCTCTCTCTCATTCCCACTCTCGCACTCCCTCTCTCGCACTCCCTCCTTCCCTCTCTCTCACTCCCTCCTTCCCTCTCTCTCACTCCCTCCTTCCCTCTCTCGCACTCCCTCTCTCGCACTCCCTCCTTCCCTCTCTCGCACTCCCTCCTTCCCTCTCTCACACTCCCTCTCTCGCACTCCCTCCTTCCCTCTCTCGCACTCCCTCTCTCGCACTCCCTCTCTCGCACTCCGTCCTTCCCTCTCTCTCACTCCCTCTCTCGCACTCTCACACTCCCTCCTTCCCTCTCTCTCATTCCCACTCTCGCACTCCCTCTCTCTCACTCCCTCCTTCCCTCTCTCGCACTCCCTCCTTCCCTCTCTCACCCTCCCTCTCTCGCACTCCCTCCTTCCCTCTCTCGCACTCCCTCTCTCGCACTCCCTCTCTCGCACTCCCTCCTTCCCTCTCTCACTCCCTCTCTCTCACTCCCTCCTTCCCTCTCTCTCACTCCCTCCTTCCCTCTCTCGCACTCCCTCTCTCGCACTCCCTCTCTCGCACTCCCTCCTTCCCTCTCTCGCACTCCCTCCTTCCCTCTCTCTCACTCCCTCTCTCTCACTCCCTCCTTCCCTCTCTCTCACTCCCTCTCTCGCACTCCCTCCTTCCCTCTCTCTCACTCACTCTCTCTTGCACTCCCACCTTCCCTCTCTCACACTCCCTCCTTCCCTCTCTCGCACTCCCTCCTTCCCTCTCTCACACTCCCTCTCTCACACTCCCTCCTTCCCTCTCTCGCACTCCCTCTCTCGCACTCCCTCCTTCCCTCTTTCTCACTCCCTCCTTCCCTCTCTCTCACTCCCTCCTTCCCTCTCTCTCACTCCCTCCTTCCCTCTCTCGCACTCCCTCCTTCCCTCTCTCGCACTCCCTCCTTCGCTCTCTCTCACTCCCTCTCTCGCACTCCCTCCTTCTCTCTCTCTCACTCCCTCTTTCGCACTCCCTCCTTCCCTCTCTCTCACTCCCTCTCTCGCACTCCCTCCTTCCCTCTCTCTCACTCCCTTCTTCCCTCTCTCTCTCTCACTCCCTCTCTCGCACTCCCTCCTTCCCTCTCTCTCACTCCCTTCTTCCCTCTCTCTCTCTCACTCCCTCTCTCGCACTCCCTCCTTCCCTCTCTCTCACTCCCTCCTTCCCTCTCTCTCTCACTCCCTCTCTCGCACTCCCTCCTTCCCTCTCTCTCTCACTCCCTCTCTCTCACTCCCTCTCTCTCACTCCCTCCTTCCCTCTCTCTCACACTCCCTCCTTCCCTCTCTCGCACTCCCTCCTTCCTTCTCTCGCACTCCCTCTCTCGCACTCCCTCCTTCCCTCTCTCTCACTCCCTCCTTCCCTCTCTCGCACTCCCTCCTTCCCTCTCTCGCACTCCCACCTTCGCTCTCTCTCACTCCCTCTCTCGCACTCCCTCCTTCTCTCTCTCTCACTCCCTCTCTCGCACTCCCTCCTTCCCTCTCTCTCACTCCCTCTCTCACACTCCCTCCTTCCCTCTCTCTCACTCCCTTCTTCCCTCTCTCTCTCACTCCCTCTCTCGCACTCCCTCCTTCCCTCTCTCTCTCACTCCCTCTCTCTCACTCCCTCCTTCCCTCTCTCTCACACTCCCTCCTTCCCTCCCTCGCACTCCCTCCTTCCCTCTCACTCCCTCCTTCCCTCCCTCGCACTCCCACCTTCCCTCTCACACTCCCCTCTTCCCACTCGAGCCCAGAGGAAGGTTTGTTTTATAAGTTAAAGTCTGAACGTTTACCAGCAGAAGTGCTTTCGAGGCCAGTCTCACTTCGTCCAGGATCGCTTTGACCTGCTTTTGGTTCTGCTTGACCTGCAGCGACATCTGAGTTTCCTTCAGGATCCTGTTTTCCTTGATGAGTTTTTCCCACCTGCCGGGAAACAGTCCGGTGGGTGAAAGGAGCTGGCCTCATGTCCTGTCTATACCTGCTTCACCAGAGTGGCACTCAGCCACCCGGGCACGACCGGGCTAACGGCTTGGAACCAGATGCTCAACAGCCAGGGCTATTCGGCCCTACTGTTCCAGACTAGCCTCCTCTACCCTTTCCCACTTGTGTATTCCAGCTACCCGATGTAAATGCATCTGTTGGGTCTGATCACACCCCAATGAGCTAGTCCCTCATTCCCCCCCCCCACCCACTCCCCGTGGGAGCGAACACCCCAATCTCCCCCCCACTCCCCGTGGGAGCGAGTCCCCCATTCTCCCCCCACTCCCCGTGGGAGCGAGTCCCCCATTCTCCCCCCAACTCCCCGTGGGAGCGAGTCCCCCATTCTCCCCCCAACTCCCCGTGGGAGCGAGTCCCCTCATTCCCCCCCCCCCACCCACTCCCCGTGGGAGCGAGTCCCTCATTCCCCCCCCCACCCACTCCCCGTGGGAGCGAGTCCCTCAATCCCCCCCCCCCCACTCCCCGTGGGAGCGAGTTCCCCCATTCTCCCCCCCCCACTCCCCGTGGGAGCGAGTTCCCTCATTCCCCCCCCCCACCCACTCCCCGTGGGAGCGAGTCCCCCATTCTCCCCCCACTCCCCGTGGGAGCGAGTCCCCCATTCTCCCCACCACTCCCCGTGGGAGTGAGTTCCCCATTCTCCCCCCACTCCCCGTGGGAGCGAGTCCCACATTCTCCCCCCCACTCCCCGTGGGAGCGAGTCCCACATTCTCCCCCCCCACTCCCCGTGGGAGCGAGTCCCCCATTCTCCCCCCACTCCCCGTGGGAGTGAGTCCCCCATTCTCCCCCCACTCCCCGTGGGAGCGAGTCCCACATTCTCCCCCCCACTCCCCGTGGGAGCGAGTCCCCCATTCTCCCCCCTCACTCCCCTTGGGAGCGAGTCCCCCATTCCCCCCCCCCCCCACTCCCCGTGGGAGCGAGTGCCCCATTCTCCCCCCACTCCCCATGGGAGCGAGTCCCCCATTCTCCCCCCTCACTCCCCTTGGGAGCGAGTCCCCCATTCCCCCCCCCCACTCCCCGTGGGAGCGAGTCCCCATTCTCCCCCCACTCCCTGTGGGAGTGAGTCCCCCATTCTCCACCCACTCCCTGTGGGAGTGAGTCCTCCATTCTCCCCCCCACTCCCCTTGGGAGCGAATCCCCCATTCTCCCCCCAACTCCGACATTCACCCCCTTTCAAAGCGTCCCTCCTCTTACCTCTCTATTCTTTTCAAGAGTTCATTTATCTCCTCCTCCTTCTGAAATGCAAAAGAGAGCAGATTGGTAAGCACTGGCTATTTGGCTACAGCAGCCCTCGCACCCCAACTTGATCACTGTCCTGCCTTGCTAAATGAGTATTTTGCGTCAGTGTTTACTGTGGAAAAGGATATGGAAGATATAGATTGTAGGGAAATAGATGGTGACATCTTGCAAAATGTCCAGATTACAGAGGAGGAAGTGCTGGATGTCTTGAAATGGTTAAAGGTGGATAAATCCCCAGGGCCTGATCAGGTGTACCCGAGAACTCTGTGGGAAGCTAGAGAAGTGATTGCTGGGTTTCTTGCTGAGATATTTGTATCATCGATGGTCACAGGTGAGGTGCTGGAAGACTGAAGGTTGGCAAATGTGGTGCCACTGTTTAAGAAGGGTGCTAAGGACAAGCCAGGGAACTATACACCAGTGAGTCTGACCTCGGTGGTGGGCAATTTGTTGGAGGGAATCCTGAGGGACAGGATGTACATGTATTTGGAAAGGCAAGGACTGATTCGGGATAGTCAACATGGCTTTGTGCGCGGGAAATCATATCTCACAAGGTTCCTCATGGGAGACTGATTAGCAAGGTTAGATCTCACGGAATAAAGGGAGAACGAGCCATGTGGATACAGAACTGGCTCAAAGGTAGAAGACAGAGGGTGGTGGTGGAGGGTTGTTTTTCAGACTGGAGGTCTGTGACCAGTGGAGTGCCACAAGGATCGCTGCTGGGTCCTCTACTTTTTGTCATTTACATAAATGATTTGGATGCGAGCATAAGACGTACAGTTAGTAAGTTTGCAGATGACACCAAAATTGGAGGTGTAGTGGACAGCGAAGAGGGTTACCTCAGATTACAACAGGATCTGGACCAGATGGGCCAATGGGCTGAGACGTGGCAGATGGAGTTTAATTCAGATAAATGTGAGGTGCTGTATTTTGGGAAAGCAAATCTTAGCAGGACTTATCCACTTAATGGTAAGGTCCTAGGGAGTGTTGCTGAACAAAGAGACCTTGGAGTGCAGGTTCATAGCTCCTTGAAAGTGGAGTTGCAGGTAGATAGGATAGTGAAGGCGGCGTTTGGTATGCTTTCCTTTATTGGTCAGAGTATTGAGTACAGGAGTTGGGAGGTCATGTTGCGGCTGTACAGGACATTGGTTAGGCCACTGTTGGAATATTGTGCTCAATTCTGGTCTCCCTGCTATAGGAAGGATGTTGTGAAACTAGAAAAGGTTCAGAAAAGATTTACAAGGATGTTGGAGGATTTGAGCTACAGGGAGAGGCTGAATAGGCTGGGGCTGTTTTCCCTGGAGCGTCAGAGGCTGAGGGGTGACCTTATAGAGGTTTACAAAATTATGAAGGGTTGGATTGAATAAATAGACAAGGTCTTTTCCCTGGGGTGGGTGAGTCCAGAACTAGAGGGGCATAGGTTTAGGGTGAGAGGGGAAAGATATAAAAGAGACCTAAGGGGCAACTTTTTCCACGCAGAGGATGGTACGTGTATGGAATGAGCTGCCAGAGGAAGAGGTGGAGGTTGGTACAATTGCAACATTTAAAAGGCATTTGGATGGGTATATGAATAGGGAGGGTTTGGAGGGATATGGGCCGGGTGCTGGCAGGTGGGACTAGATTAATTCAGTTGGACCAAAGTGTCTTATTTCTGCGCTGCGTATCTCTGTGATTCTATGACCCACCCCATCAGATTTTATTTTGTTTTACCAGCGTTTGTGAAGATGTGGATGTACTGGACCTTGAAGAGCGTTAAGAGCTAGCAAAAACTACAGAGTGTTCTGAAAAATATACATAATGTAACATTTATAGAGTCATAGAGATGGGTACAGCACGGAAACAGACCCTTCGGTCCAACCCGTCCATGCCGACCAGATATCCCAACCCAAACTAGTCCCACCTGCCAGCACCCGGCCCATATCCCTCCAAACCCTTCCTATTCATCTACACGTATATTTGGTCAAACAACTTGATTGGCTGGTTGCCTGGAAATGACAGAACAGATTCAAATTAGGTCAATCAGTTTAAATTATACCCAGAAAAAATACCAAACTCCAATTGAATTGAGGATATTGATAATCTTAAGAGCCAATGACACATCCGATGCTTTGGCAGGGGAGGGGGGGGGGGGGGGTATGAGACCAGTGAAAATTGAACAGTTGGGATGAGAACTGCCAAGCCAACAACATCTACACACTGCCCAGAAAGATAGGTTGGAGAAAGAATTGTAAACAGTTGTTATTCTCTGTTATACTTCAAGAAATAAAGCTGCTCATTTTTACTTTAAAATAGTTCTTGGCCTCTTGAATTTTGCTGCATGAGATATATCTTTTTCTGCGTTGCTGGTTTTTACAGGAGCACCAGGGAGGAAGAGGGGACTGGTAACTGAGCATGGGGAGGTGGATGGATTGTGTCTGATTTTTTAAAAACCCCAGCCCCCAATTGGAGGTGAGATTCTTTATCTTACCTGCCCTACATCCTTTTTTTTTGCAACCTTTGACCTCCAAACCCCCCCCCCCCCCCACTTTGCCATTACCTCTTGAACCCATTAGTCATCCATAAGACATAGGAGCAGAAATTAGGCCATTCAACCCATCGAGTCTGCCCTGCCATTCAATGAATGTGATGGCTGTGGGCTTACTTAGGGGGCACAGACTGACAATATATTTGAATTTGGGTTACCACCCCCCCCCCCCTCCCCACTTCCCCTCCCCACCCCCCCATCCCCAGTTCCTTCCTGTTGGTCAATGCTAAAGGGGCATTGAAATTCCAACAGGTCTATCGTCCCGGCCTGCTATCCTCCATCCAAGGCCCTGACGGATCCTTCTGTATCTGGCACCAACCAACCCTCCCCCCCGGCCGAAACAGTTCAACACTTCCCCCCCCTCCCACTCTGTGCAAGTCCTGGGCCTCCTCCGCTGCCAAATCCTAGCCATCCGACGCCTGGAGGAAGAACGCTTCATCTTCCACCTCGGGACTCTCCAACCACATGGGCTCAATGTAGATTTCACCAGTTTCCTCATCTCCCCTTCCCCCACCCCACCTTACCCCAGATCCAGTCCTCCACCATCTTGAACTATCCTACCTGTCCATCCCACTTGTCCACTCCACCCTCATCGCCGACCTATCACCATTACTTCCCCCTGACCTCCCCCACCTATCGCCTTCCCAGCGACCTTCCCCCTCCCACTTATCTCTCGGTCCCCTTGGGCCACCCCGCATTCCCGATAAAGGGCCTATGCCCGAAATATCGACTCTCCTGCTCCTCGGACGTTGCCTGACCTGCTGTGCTTTTCCAGCACCACATGTTTTGACTCCCAGTCCAATAGCCAGCTTTGCAGTCCCCTCCCTGCCCCTCTCGGTTGAATAGCCACCCATCGCCCTGGACTGACAACCTCAGTCGAATAGCCAGCCCGCAGTCTCTCATCTGCTTCATTCCAGCCACCTCTGACTGCCTCCACCTTCGGGGAACTGTCTTATTGGCGCTGCCTCCCCAGTTGAATAGCATTCCCGCAGTCCTTGCCTCGCTGTTCCCACCAACCCCCTCCCTCACCCAGTCCAATGGCTGGTTTTCCGTGTGCCTCCGTCCCCAGTCGAATAGTTCAGCTTGCACTCCCTGCCCGTCCCCCCCAATCGAATGACCCACCTTGCCCTTTGTAACAGCCCCTCCCGTTCGAATAGCAGATCGCGGTCAGTCCCTGCTGCCTCCTCCCTCCCCTTCCACAAGTCGAATAACCCCCTCCCCTTCTCTGCCTGCCCCTCCCAGTCGAATAGCCCCTTCCCCTCTCTGCCTGCCCCTCCCAGTCGAATAGCCCCTTCCCCCTCTCTGCCTGCCTCTCCCAGTCGAATAGCCCCTTCCCCTCTCGGCCTGCCCCCTCCCCCAGTCGAATAGCCCTTTCCCCTCCAGCTCAATTACACCCCCCACCCCTCCTTCCTTGCCTGCTCCCCCTTCCCTGGTCGAATAGCCCAGTACCTGCATGGTGTCTGACATCAAGCTTTCTTTGACAACCTCTTCCTTCTTGGGGGTACACATGGCTGCTCCTGTGGGGGACTGGAAGGCTCTCTGCGCTCTCAGAGGAGGAAAGTATAGACTGTCTCAGTGCCCCTGGGCTTTGTTGACGGAAGTGGTGGGTCGTTGCCAGGGGTGACGACATTCTGGAAGGGACAGCTACCCTCTGTCTTAAAGGGGCTGTTACCTCTCACCGAAGGGATCAGTCCCATGTCTCTCTCCTTTCCCCCCTCTGGTGGGCCAAGGGGTTTGGGACAGCCCCCCTCCCCGGGCTGTCCTGACAGGGGCGGTTCTGCACACAGCAAGGTCCCATAAACAGCCAAGCGACAATTCGAGAGGTTTTTGTTTTAATTTTTAAAAAATCCGCAGCCAACGAGCCAGAGCCCTCTGACTGAGGGGATAAGTGAGTGGCCTTGTACTGCTGAAGGGTACTTTGTGTGTGTGTGTGTGTGGGGGGGCTGCCTGTGAGGGAGGGACACCACCAAGGACGTGACAGGCGCCACACCGATGCAAGTCCCTCCTACTGAAAATAAGTATGCCGTTCAACAGTGGGCTGGTTACACCCGAAACGTTGGCCTGTCCACCTCCTGATGCTGCCTTCCTCCAGCCTCCTGCTGGTCTATCTTGGATTCCAGTGTCTGCAGGCTTGTCCCCAACCAAGTGGGTTAGCAAGAGGTGGATTGGACCGATCTCAGTCGCTGACCCTCGGGGGGCAGAGGTGTGTAAGGGTGTGAGGTGGCCTTCTCACGTCTATTTCCCACCCCACCCCCTGCTTTCGACCCCATTCTGCTCCTGGTCCTTTCCTTGATCAGGCATCCTCAGACGATTTCTGGCAACAGAGTTCATAGAGTACTGAAACAGGCCCTTCGGCCCAACTCATCCATGCTGCTTTCCCAGACTGAACTACTGCCTGCTTTTGGCCCACATCTTTCCATCCACTACCACTTGCTGTCTTCATTCGGCCAACCAATTCAGTATCCAGACAGCCAAATTTCCCTGTACGTTCCAACACAGGGTAAACTCTCCTGCTTGGTTTAAAACCAGCAACACGGAAAAGATTTATCCCGTGCAGTAATCTGTAAAAAATTCAAGTGGCCAAGAACTATGTAAAGTGAAAATTAACAACTTTATTTCGTAAAGTATAACAGAGAGTAATTAACTAACCATTATTTACAATTTCTTCCTCTTTTACCTTCCCTTCTGTAATACTGGTCTGATAAAACTCCCAATCAAGATTTACAAAACAACGCTTCACATCTCAAAACCAGGCAGCTGTAGGTTCTTGTCTTTGCATCTTCCTGTCCCTTATTTTCTCTTTGTTAGGAATTTCTGCATCACAGGTGTGAGAAACAGAGCTCACAATATAATAAATTTCAGTCCGATTCAAATTCTGAAGCAGCCGATTTTATTGAAACGTTCTTGCAAGGAGGGGTGGTTCGCAAGTAGGTACCCCGATCCAGACATTACTCCACAATTGATACAGTTTAATTCTGAGTACTTCCCCGTTTACCTCATTGGCCTTCAAACCTATCAATATTCCTTCTTGTGTTCTGCCCCTGCCCAACTGCTCTGTGGAGAAAGTGAGGTCTGCAGATGCTGGAGATCAGAGCTGAAAATGTGTTGCTGGAAAAGCGCAGCAGGTCAGGCAGCATCCAGGGAACAGGAGAATCGACGTTTCGGGCATAAGCCCTTCTTCAGGAATCTTCAGGAATTCCTGAAGAAGGGCTTATGCCCGAAACATCGATTCTCCTGTTCCCTGGATGCTGCCTGACCTGCTGCGCTTTTCCAGCAACACATTTTCAACTGCTCTGTGCCCTTATTTACTTCTCCTCTTACTCCAAGCCAGGTGACCCTCACCCCTATCCCTTATTTGTAAGCGACTTGGCTCGCTTCAGTGCTGACATGAGAGAAACGTGCTGAGCTTGGCATATCTTGATGTTCTTTTCACCTTATCTGTTTGTCTGTAACATCTTCCATTGTTTGCAGGCACATTTCATTCCTATATGCACATTTCAGCTAATGAAAAGCAACTATGAATTTCTTTCACATAATTTCCATTCATGGTGTTAATTCATTTTACCTTGTATAAACAATTATGGTTGCAGAAGTAACATTGCTTTACCTATATCCCACACAGGTTATTGATCGAAAAAGTACTTTTAAGAGAGATACTTTTTTTCAAAAGCAGTCTACATGCTAGGACTTGGAAGTTCTCCTCTCAACTGTTCAATTTTCCCCCGGTCTTACACCACACAAAATCAGATTGTGTCATTAGCTTTTAAGATTGTCAATATACTCAATTCAAACTTGATTGGAAATTGGTATCTTTTTCGGGGTATAAACTGATTGGCCAAATTCAAATTTGGTTCTGTCTCCGGGCAACGAACTAATTGAGTTATCCAACCCACTCTTACATTGTTGACTTATTGAGAACACTTGGCGCTGTGTCCAGTAGTTCTGCTGATTTTAACTCTCTTAAAGATCCACCCAACCCTTCATAATAGGCATCCCACACCTCCTAACTTTCTGAATGAGCCTACCATGGGGAACCTTAACGAATGCCCTACTGAAATACATTTACACTACGTCTACTGCTCATCCTTTGTCAACTTATCTCGTCATGTTCTCAATATGGCTTGTGAGGCATGACCTGCCCCTCCACAAAGCCATGCTGACTATCTTTAATTTTAATTCAATCCCCTGCCTCTCTTTTTTGCCACCCCCAGTTTTCATTATTGCTGAACTGACGCTGTTGGGTAGTGTTTATTAGTTATTCACTGTTTAATTAAGTGTCACAGGTTTTACCTGAAACAAGAAAACTGAGATCTTTCCAAAAGGAAAGAAAGAAAGTACAGGACATGTCAGATCCCAGAGCAAAATCTGGCCCGATGGATCACATGTTTGATCTTTTGCGAGCGGTACTGTGGTAACTAGTCACTAGATTCACATCAGTCTGTAGACGCAAAGAATCATGGAGATCTACGCACAGGAAAAGGTCCATTGAGTCTGCGCCAGTCTCGAGTCCTCACTAATCTAATCCCATTTTTCAACAACTTAGCCTTGTACGCCATAACATCACAAGTGTTGATGTTACGATGGTTTCTGTCTCTGCCCTGTCAGCAGTGAGGTCCAGATTTGTACCATCCTCTGGTGAAGAAAAAATCTCTTCACTTCCCCTCTAAACCTCCTGCTCCTTACATACTTCCCCATGAAGTTGATGCCTCCACCATAAAAAGGTTAAAATTAAGATGCCTCAGACTGTATTGCTTTATCCAGTCCATGCAGAGGTTGGCAGACTGACTGGAGAGAACTTTCAAAAGTCAGATGGCTCCAACCCACATCAGGACCAGAACCAAGGCTATTCTGATGTAGAATCCCTCCAGTTTGGAAGACCATTCAGCCTATTGGGTCCGCATCAACCCTCTGAAGAGCGTCCCACCCAGACCCATCTGCCTACCCTATCCCTGCATTTCCCCATGGCTCAACCTCCTAGCCTACACATTCCTGGACACAATATGGCAATTGAGCCTGGCCAATCCACCCTAACCTGCATATCCCTGGAGATTATGGGCAATATAGCATGGCTAATCCACCCCTACCTGCACATCTTTGGACTGTGGGAGGAAACCCCTGCAAACCCAGGGAAGAATGTGCAAACTCTACACAACAGTTGCCCGAGGGTGGAATCGAACCTGGGTCCCAGGCGCTGTGAAGCCGCAGCGCTAACCACTGAGTCACCATGTCCCTAATTCCCCCCGAGCCCTCCCAGCCTGAGCTGTGACAAGCAGTGAGCCGGTCACCCCAAAGAGGTGGACTGCAGTGGCTGGGGAAGGCAACTCACCACCACCTTCTCAAGGGGTAACTCGGGATGGGGCAATAAAGCTGGCCCAACCAGTGCCCACGTCCTTCAAAATGAATACATTTTTAAAATGGGCTGGATTAACGTGCCAGAATTTTTTTAAAAAATAAAACAAAATGTACTAATGATAAATGTTGAAGGCCAAATTTAAGACTTTTTAAAAACAATTAAAAACTAAGCAAATAAAGAATATACAGGATGGTACAGGGCATCTGGAAAGTGGACCAAAACTGAAACAAGGTGAAAAGGGGCGTCCAAGATGGCGGCCGGCCCTGCCCCCCTACGTCACTGATGACGTACGTGAAAGGCCTCTATTACTTTGTATTGCAGGAGGCGGGTCAAAGCTCCCATCACCGCCCCCACTCTAGGTAGTCCCGGCCCGTTTAGGCATGCGCAGTGTGCACCTCGGGCCCGTCGCCAGGCTTCCTTCACCAAGATGGCGGGCGAGGCCAACGCTTCGCTGGAGGCGGGCCTCCGCCGGGAGCTGAGCTGCTCCGTCTGCCTGGAGCTTTTCCGGGAGCCCGTGACCTTGGCCTGCGGCCACAGCTTCTGTCAGGGCTGCATCACACACGTCTGGCGGAGCCGGGAGCGCCAGCAAAGGCTGGCCTCGGCTCCGGGCCGGACGGCGGCGGCGGCAGGAAGTGGAGGAGGACCCGAGGTCTCCCCGATCCCGGCGCCGGAAGTGCGCAGCAGCTACAAGTGCCCCGAGTGCAGGCAGGTGAGTGTTCCCCCCCCCCCGGCTTCCGGTTGCTCATCTTCTCCAAGTGTCACTCACAAACACTTCCCTCCGGGTACTTCCTGTCACCCACCCTCCAATCTCCATCCCCACTTACCCCCATCCTCACTCCCTCTTCCCCCCCCACTTCCCCATCCCCACCTCCTCTTACCCCCCATCCTCACCCCCGTCCCCCCATCCCCTCCCCCCCCCGTCCCCCCATCCCCTCCCCCCCGTCCCCCCATCCCCTCCCCCCCCCGTCCCCCCATCCCCTCCCCCCCCCGTCCCCCCATCCCCTCCCCCCCCGTCCCCCCATCCCCTCCCCCCCCCGTCCCCCCATCCCCTCCCCCCCCGTCCCCCCATCCCCTCCCCCCCCGTCCCCCCATCTCCTCCCCCCCCGTCCCCCCATCCCCTCCCCCCCCGTACCCCCCATCCCCTCCCCCCCCGTACCCCCATCTCCTCCCCCCCCGTACCCCCAACTCCTCCCCCCCCGTCCCCCCATCTCCTCCCCCCCGTCCCCCCATCTCCTCCCCCCCCCCGTCCCCCCATCTCCTCCCCCCCCGTCCCCCCATCTCCTCCCCCCCCCGTCCCCCCATCTCCTCCCCCCCCGTCCCCCCATCTCCTCCCCCCCGTCCCCCCATCTCCTCCCCCCCCCGTCCCCCCATCTCCTCCCCCCCCGTCCCCCCATCCCCTCCCCCCCCGTCCCCCATCTCCTCCCCCCCCGTCCCCCCATCTCCTCCCCCCCCGTCCCCCCATCTCCTCCCCCCCCCGTCCCCCCATCTCCTCCCCCCCCCGTCCCCCCATCTCCTCCCCCCCCGTCCCCCCATCTCCTCCCCCCCCCGTCCCCCCATCTCCTCCCCCCATCTCCTCCCCCCCTCTCCTCCCCCCCCCATCTCCTCCCCCCCCATCTCCTCCCCCCCCCATCTCCTCCCCCCCCCATCTCCTCCCCCCCCCCATCTCCTCCCCCCCCCATCTCCTCCCCCCCCCCATCTCCCCCCCCCATCTCCTCCCCCCCCCATCTCCTCCCCCCCCCCATCTCCTCCCCCCCCATCTCCTCCCCCCCCATCCCCCCCATCTCCTCCCCCCCCGTCCCCCCATCTCCTCCCCCCCGTCCCCCCATCCCCCCATCTCCTCCCCCCCATCTCCCCATCCCCCCATCTCCTCCCCGCCATCACCCCATCACCTCCCCCCCCCATCTCCTCCCTCCCCATCTCCTCCCTCCCCATCTCCTCCCTCCCCATCTCCTCCCCCCCCATCTCCTCCCCCCCCCATCTCCTCCCCCCCCCATCTCCTCCCCCCCCCCATCTCCTCCCCCCCATCTCCTCCCCCCCCATCTCCTCCCCCCCCATCTCCTCCCCCCCCCATCTCCTCCCCCCCCCATCTCCTCCCCCCCCCATCTCCTCCCCCCCCCATCTCCTCCCCCCCCATCTCCTCCCCCCCCCCATCTCCTCCCCCCCCCCATCTCCTCCCCCCCCCCATCTCCCCCCCCCCATCTCCTCCCCCCCCATCTCCTCCCCCCCCATCTCCTCCCCCCCCCATCTCCTCCCCCCCCATCTCCTCCCCCCCCCATCTCCCCATCCCCCCCATCCCCCCATCTCCTCCCCCCCGTCCCCCCATCTCCTCCCCCCCGTCCCCCCATCTCCTCCCCGCCACCCCCCCCATCTCCTCCCCCCCCATCTCCCCATCCCCCCCATCTCCTCCCCGCCATCACCCCCATCACCTCCCCCCCCCCATCTCCTCCCTCCCCATCTCCTCCCCCCATCTCCTCCCCCCCCCTCCCCTCCCCCCCCCCCTCTCCTCCCCCCCCCCTCCCCTCCCCCCCCTCTCCTCCCCCCCCCTCTCCTCCCCCCCCCTCTCCTCCCCCCCCCATCTCCTCCCCCCCCATCTCCTCCCCCCCATCTCCTCCCCCCCCATCTCCTCCCCCCCATCTCCTCCCCCCCCACTCCACCCCCCCCATCTCCTCCCCCCCCCATCTCCACCCCCCCCCCATCTCCTCCCCCCCCCATCCCACCCCCCCCATCTCCTCCCCCCCCATCTCCTCCCCCCCCATCTCCTCCCCCCCCCACTCCTCCCCCCCCTCTCCTCCCCCCCCCTCTCCTCCCCCCCCTCTCCTCCCCCCCCCTCTCCTCCCCCCCCCCTCTCCTCCCCCCCCCCCCCCTCTCCTCCCCCCCCCCTCCACCTCCCCCCCCCCCTCTCCTCCCCCCCCCTCTCCTCCCCCCCCCTCTCCTCCCCCCCCATCTCCTCCCCCCCCCATCTCCTCCCCCCCCATCTCCTCCCCCCCCCATCTCCTCCCCCCCCATCTCCTCCCCCCCCATCTCCTCCCCCCCATCTCCTCCCCCCCCCCTCCCCTCCCCCCCTCTCCTCCCCCCCCCTCTCCTCCCCCCCCCTCTCCTCCCCCCCCATCTCCTCCCCCCCCATCTCCTCCCCCCCCATCTCCTCCCCCCCATCTCCTCCCCCCCCATCTCCTCCCCCCCCCATCTCCTCACCCCCCCCATCTCCTCACCCCCCCATCTCCTCACCCCCCCCATCTCCTCACCCCCCCATCTCCTCACCCCCCCATCTCCTCACCCCCCCATCTCCTCACCCCCCCCATCTCCTCACCCCCCCATCTCCTCACCCCCCCATCTCCTCACCCCCCCATCACCTCACCCCCCCATCTCCTCACCCCCCCAACTCCTCACCCCCCCCATCTCCTCACCCCCCCATCTCCTCACCCCCCCATCTCCTCACCCCCCCATCTCCTCACCCCCCCATCTCCTCACCCCCCCATCTCCTCACCCCCCCATCTCCTCACCCCCCCATCTCCTCACCCCCCCCATCTCCTCACCCCCCCATCTCCTCACCCCCCCATCTCCTCACCCCCCCATCTCCTCACCCCCCCATCTCCTCACCCCCCCCATCTCCTCACCCCCCCATCTCCTCACCCCCCCATCTCCTCACCCCCCCATCTCCTCACCCCCCCCATCTCCTCACCCCCCCATCTCCTCACCCCCCCATCTCCTCACCCCCCCATCTCCTCACCCCCCCATCTCCTCACCCCCCCATCTCCTCACCCCCCCCATCTCCTCACCCCCCCATCTCCTCACCCCCCCATCTCCTCACCCCCCCATCTCCTCACCCCCCCATCTCCTCACCCCCCCATCTCCTCACCCCCCCATCTCCTCACCCCCCCATCTCCTCACCCCCCCATCTCCTCACCCCCCCATCTCCTCACCCCCCCATCTCCTCACCCCCCCAACTCCTCACCCCCCCATCTCCTCACCCCCCCATCTCCCACCCCCCCACTCCTCACCCCCCCATCTCCTCACCCCCCCATCTCCTCACCCCCCCCATCTCCTCACCCCCCCATCACCTCACCCCCCCCATCTCCTCACCCCCCCATCTCCTCACCCCCCCATCTCCTCACCCCCCCATCACCTCACCCCCCCATCTCCTCACCCCCCCATCTCCTCACCCCCCCCATCTCCTCACCCCCCCATCTCCTCACCCCCCCATCTCCTCACCCCCCCCATCTCCTCACCCCCCCATCTCCTCACCCCCCCATCTCCTCACCCCCCCACTCCTCACCCCCCCATCTCCTCACCCCCCCATCTCCTCACACCCCCCATCTCCTCACCCCCCCATCTCCTCACCCCCCCATCTCCTCACCCCCCCATCACTCACCCCCCCATCTCCTCACCCCCCCATCTCCTCACCCCCCCCATCTCCTCACCCCCCCCATCTCCTCACCCCCCCATCTCCTCACCCCCCCATCTCCTCACCCCCCCATCTCCTCACCCCCCATCTCCTCACCCCCCCATCTCCTCACCCCCCCATCTCCTCACCCCCCCATCTCCTCACCCCCCCATCTCCACACCCCCCCATCTCCTCACCCCCCCATCTCCTCACCCCCCCCCATCTCCTCACCCCCCCATCTCCTCACCCCCCCATCTCCTCACCCCCCCCATCTCCTCACCCCCCCCATCTCCTCACCCCCCCATCTCCTCACCCCCCCCATCTCCTCACCCCCCCATCTCCTCACCCCCCCCATCTCCTCACCCCCCCCATCTCCTCACCCCCCCCATCTCCTCACCCCCCCATCTCCTCACCCCCCCATCTCCTCACCCCCCCATCTCCTCACCCCCCCATCTCCTCACCCCCCCATCTCCTCACCCCCCCATCTCCTCACCCCCCCCATCTCCTCACCCCCCCATCTCCTCACCCCCCCATCTCCTCACCCCCCCCATCTCCTCACCCCCCCATCTCCACACCCCCCCATCTCCTCACCCCCCCATCTCCTCACCCCCCCATCTCCTCACCCCCCCATCTCCTCACCCCCCCCATCTCCTCACCCCCCCATCTCCTCACCCCCCCATCTCCTCACCCCCCCATCTCCTCACCCCCCCCATCTCCTCACCCCCCCCATCTCCTCACCCCCCCATCTCCTCACCCCCCCATCTCCTCACCCCCCCATCTCCTCACCCCCCCATCTCCTCACCCCCCCATCTCCTCACCCCCCCATCTCCTCACCCCCCCATCTCCTCACCCCCCCATCTCCTCACCCCCCCATCTCCTCACCCCCCCATCTCCTCACCCCCCCATCTCCTCACCCCCCCATCTCCTCACCCCCCCCATCTCCTCACCCCCCCATCTCCTCACCCCCCCCATCTCCTCACCCCCCCATCTCCTCACCCCCCCATCTCCTCACCCCCCCATCTCCTCACCCCCCCCATCTCCTCACCCCCCCATCTCCTCACCCCCCCCAATCTCCTCACCCCCCCATCTCCTCACCCCCCCATCTCCTCACCCCCCCCATCTCCTCACCCCCCCATCTCCTCACCCCCCCATCTCCTCACCCCCCCATCTCCTCACCCCCCCATCTCCTCACCCCCCCATCTCCTCACCCCCCCATCTCCTCACCCCCCCCATCTCCTCACCCCCCCATCTCCTCACCCCCCCCATCTCCTCACCCCCCCATCTCCTCACCCCCCCATCTCCTCACCCCCCCATCTCCTCACCCCCCCATCTCCTCACCCCCCCATCTCCACACCCCCCCCCCATCTCCTCACCCCCCCATCTCCTCACCCCCCCATCTCCTCACCCCCCCATCTCCTCACCCCCCCCATCTCCTCACCCCCCCATCTCCTCACCCCCCCATCTCCTCACCCCCCCATCTCCTCACCCCCCCATCTCCTCACCCCCCCCATCTCCTCACCCCCCCATCTCCTCACCCCCCCATCTCCTCACCCCCCCATCTCCTCACACCCCCCATCTCCTCACCCCCCCATCTCCTCACCCCCCCCATCTCCTCACCCCCCCATCTCCTCACCCCCCCATCTCCTCACCCCCCCATCTCCTCACCCCCCCATCTCCTCACCCCCCCCATCTCCTCACCCCCCCATCTCCTCACCCCCCCATCTCCTCACCCCCCCATCTCCTCACCCCCCCATCTCCTCACCCCCCCATCTCCTCACCCCCCCATCTCCTCACCCCCCCATCTCCTCACCCCCCCATCTCCTCACCCCCCCATCTCCTCACACCCCCCCATCTCCTCACCCCCCCATCTCCTCACCCCCCCATCTCCTCACCCCCCCATCTCCTCACACCCCCCATCTCCTCACCCCCCCATCTCCTCACCCCCCCATCTCCTCACCCCCCCCATCTCCTCACCCCCCCATCTCCTCACCCACCCCCCATCTCCTCACCCCCCCATCTCCTCACCCCCCCATCTCCTCACACCCCCCATCTCCTCACCCCCCCATCTCCTCACCCCCCCATCTCCTCACCCCCCCATCTCCTCACCCCCCCCATCTCCTCACCCCCCCATCTCCTCACCCCCCCATCTCCTCACACCCCCCATCTCCTCACCCCCCCATCTCCTCACCCCCCCATCTCCTCACCCCCCCATCTCCTCACCCCCCCCATCTCCTCACCCCCCCATCTCCTCACCCCCCCCATCTCCTCACCCCCCCATCTCCTCACCCCCCCATCTCCTCACCCCCCATCTCCTCACCCCCCCATCTCCTCACCCCCCCATCTCCTCACCCCCCCATCTCCTCACCCCCCCATCTCCTCACCCCCCCATCTCCTCACCCCCCCATCTCCTCACCCCCCCATCTCCTCACCCCCCCATCTCCTCACCACCCCCATCTCCTCACCCCCCCATCTCCTCACCCCCCCCATCTCCTCACCCCCCCCATCTCCTCACCCCCCCATCTCCTCACACCCCCCATCTCCTCACCCCCCCATCTCCTCACACCCCCATCTCCTCACACCCCCATCTCCTCACACCCCCATCTCCTCACACCCCCATCTCCTCACACCCCCATCTCCTCACACCCCCATCTCCTCACACCCCCATCTCCTCACACCCCCATCTCCTCACACCCCCATCTCCTCACACCCCCATCTCCTCACACCCCCATCTCCTCACCCCCCATCTCCTCACACCCCCATCTCCTCACACCCCCATCTCCTCACACCCCCATCTCCTCACACCCCCATCTCCTCACACCCCCATCTCCTCACACCCCCATCTCCTCACACCCCCATCTCCTCACACCCCCATCTCCTCACACCCCCATCTCCTCACACCCCCATCTCCTCACACCCCCATCTCCTCACACCCCCATCTCCTCACACCCCCATCTCCTCACACCCCCATCTCCTCACACCCCCATCTCCTCACACCCCCATCTCCTCACACCCCCATCTCCTCACACCCCCATCTCCTCACACCCCCATCTCCTCACACCCCCATCTCCTCACACCCCCATCTCCTCACAACCCCCATCTCCTCACACCCCCATCTCCTCACACCCCCATCTCCTCACACCCCCATCTCCTCACACCCCCATCTCCTCACACCCCCATCTCCTCACACCCCATCTCCTCACACCCCCATCTCCTCACACCCCCATCTCCTCACACCCCCATCTCCTCACACCCCCATCTCCTCACACCCCCATCTCCTCACACCCCCATCTCCTCACACCCCCATCTCCTCACACCCCCATCTCCTCACACCCCCATCTCCTCACACCCCCATCTCCTCACACCCCCATCTCCTCACACCCCCATCTCCTCACACCCCCATCTCCTCACACCCCCATCTCCTCACACCCCCATCTCCTCACACCCCCCATCTCCTCACACCCCCATCTCCTCACACCCCCATCTCCTCACACCCCCATCTCCTCACACCCCATCTCCTCACACCCCCATCTCCTCACACCCCCATCTCCTCACACCCCCATCTCCTCACACCCCCATCTCCTCACACCCCATCTCCTCACACCCCCATCTCCTCACACCCCCATCTCCTCACACCCCCATCTCCTCACACCCCCATCTCCTCACACCCCCATCTCCTCACACCCCCATCTCCTCACACCCCTCCATCTCCTCACACCCCCCCATCTCCTCACACCCCCCATCTCCTCACACCCCCCATCTCCTCACACCCCCATCTCCTCACACCCCCATCTCCTCACACCCCCCATCTCCTCACACCCCCATCTCCTCACACCCCCATCTCCTCACACCCCCCATCTCCTCCCCCCCCATCTCCTCCCC